>NC_053026.1:562086963-562124157 GCF_003073215.2 Triticum urartu | reverse complement strand
ATTTCAGCATGAGAGTTATTAGTGAGATGTGCGGAAAGGAAGAGAGCACATAGCATTCTGCTCTATCATGTAGAAGAAGGCAATACATTGATCCTAGGTGAGGTGTAAGGCCGTTGCATCTTATTTGTATTTCCGCCATTCCTTGTATAAGAACGAGGGGGGGGGGGTCCAAAATGATTTAAGCAATAGGTTTTAGCTGCAATCATTTTGCGTAATTTGTCGGGTAAGAATTTCAGCATGAGAGTTATTAGTGAGATGTGTGGAAAGGAAGAGAGCACATAGCATTCTGCTCTATCATGTAGAAGAAGGCAATACATTGATCCTAGGTGAGGTGTAAGGCCGTTGCATCTTATTTGTATTTCCGCCATTCCTTGTATAAGAACGAGGAGGGTGAGACGTTGGTTGTCGACGAGGAGAGTCAACAAGACAGGTGGATAGAGGGCAAAGTCAAAATGTTTAGTTGTAGCGTGCATGAAGAAATTGCAATTGTTTGGCCAAAAATAGGGTGGTGTCACCTCCTTCAAGGTTTTCCTCCTTGAACACTAGGGAAGATCGTAGGGTTGAGGATCAGATGCAACGAAGCAATGATGCCGTTTCTTCCTTGAGGCACTTTCTAGGTTGCCTGTGGGGTTCCCGACTAGATGTAGCAGTCAGAGACGTAGATCGGCGAGGCATTATGGCGACTTGTTGCTCTGACGTGTGGCACTACGTACAACGTGGGGTCCAGGGTGCAATTACGCCGGAACCGACACTTTTCTCTTGGACGATATCTTCACAGGTTCTGGCTAGGTCCTGCCATCTGCTCACCGACTTTGTAAACTGTTATTTTCATACCACTCCCCCCGTTTCTAAATATAAGCAATTTTAAAGATTTTAATACAGGCTACATTCAGATGCAAATTCATTCAGTTTGCTTTGTATGTAGTCCCTCCGTTCCGAATTATTTGTCTTAGATTTGTCTAGATACAGATATATCTAGCACTAAAATAAGTCTAGATACATCCGTATCTAAACAAATCCAAGACAAGTAATTCGGAATGGAGGGAGTAGTCCGTATTGAAATCTCTGAAAATATAGATCTTCCTTCCATTCGTAAAAGGAAAAGATACCGAGCGCCAGCAGCACGTCATCCGGCAAGCGTTCCCCGAGAACCCCGCAAAAGAGCATCGTCATCATGCGTGTGTCCGTCTCAGCGCCGAAAGCCATCCAAATGACGACCAGGCAAGGCCGAGACTGCCCTCGGCCGTCTTGCCTGCGCCCCCACGTTCCCCACGGGCAAACCCGTCCATCCAGAGTTACTAGCCGTTGTTACTCTGAACCCACTCTCCCAACCCTTCAAATTCGAACCCCCCAAACCGCTCGCGAAATCCCCAAATCAACGCCTCCTCACGGCAATCAATCAAGCAATCATCCATTCACGACGCGAGCGGGGATCCTCCTCCACTCCGATGGCGTCGGAGGCCAGGTCCGGGGGCGCGCGGCGGGTCCCGCTGCAGCCGCGGGACGGCAACGCGGCCGCCTCCCCGTCCTTGGGCGGCGGCGGTGCCGCCAAATCGAAGGCGAAGGCGAAGGCGCGGGCGGCTGCTGCGTCGCCACCGTCGGTGAGGTCGTATGCGAGCCGGGACGAGGCCGAGAGGAGGGCGGCGGCGGCGGTGGTGAGGGAGAAGGAGGTGTCGCTGGCGGAGGAGCTGGAGAAGGCGCGGGAGCGGCGGGGCCGCCTGCGGGCCGCGCGGCAGGTCACGGAGAGGGCGCTGGCGGAGGCCGACGAGGCGCTGCGGCGGGAGATGCGGGAGTGGGAGCGCCGCGCGGACGAGCAGCGCCGGGTCGTCGCGGAGCTGATGCGCCTCATCGGGATGCCCGAGGTACGGTCCCGTCTCTTTCGATTCCGCTTGGTAGATGTTCCTGAAGGCGCTCGTTTCTCAAGCTCTGTGGGGATGCTGCTGATCATGACGGGCGGTGGCAGGTGTACGTTCCGGTGGAATCGCTGAGATCCAGGGAGGAGAGGAAGAGGAAACAGGGGACCGCGTCTTCAGATCCTCCGGTAAATGCTCTGCTCCTCGTTTCTATTTTCACATCACCGATCGGCAAAATGTGTCTGAATCTAATACGGAGTACATGCTTAAATTCGTCGAGAAACAAAATGTGCCTGAACTGAATCTCACATGCTCAAGTTCGTTGAGAAATCAGGATCCTGTACTTTATTATTATTTGCCTGGACGAAATGCTTTTTTCTTTTGATTCGAAACTCCATTCACATGGTTCAGGGTCCGGTCACAGTGGCTTCAACATTACTAGAGGAAGAATCTGGACCATGCCTCTCCGATCAGGAACTGCTGGCGACGCCGGCAAGGGAAACGACCGCCGCCGCAGCAGCGACGGAAAGCAGCAGCGCTTGATCCCTTTCTTTGCCTGTTCCAAACTGTTTCTGCACAAGGCCTCCCAATGAAATCAAATGGCTTGTTTGGTAGTGTCTGCTTGCGTGCGTCCATACATGATACGTGATGCCTGTGAATGTTCAGCATAGACAACTTGGATGAATCACTGTCACTCGTCTACGCTTGATTTCCTCTTCTGCTGGGAAGAATGATTGTGTGTCTGGAGTATACGAATTTCCTGAGAAGCAGGAAGGCGGGGCCAGTACCTGGCGACCCGGCGGGCTCACTCGCCGGCGAGCTTGCCGTGATTTGCCCGGGCAAATTGATAATTCTTGGGCCTTGCTTGTTGCTTCTAGGCCCAACTAGCTAACTTGCACGCCCGCACAGCGCAGCCCGCTGATGATAGGCCTAGTGCCCAAATCGCCGGGGATTTCCCCCTATATGACGCATTAAGCGAAATCACTAATTAAGAGGTACTTCTTGTGGTTAAATCGCAACCGAGAATGGAGACTTTCTCCTATGTGACACCTTAAGCAAAGTTATTAATTAAGAGACACTCTTTGTAAAGGTCACTCCCACCTTCTGGTGTTGACGTGTCCACTTGTCGTAATCTGAAAGTTTTTCTTCTTCTTAAATTCATGTTCTCAAAACTTTTTATCTCTTGAACCATTGAATTTCTCGCATTGAAATCTTTAAAACTGGATCACATGTTAATACATTTTGATAAAGTTATGACTAAAGGGATGAAAAAAACAAAAACAAAAAAAAGCAAGAGAAAAACTACAAGCAAAAAAAAAACCAAAACCAGAAAAGCACAAGTATGTGTGCTTCTCGGGGAAAGCACCGCTTCCCTAAAAACCAAGCAAAATCAGAAAGCCAAAAAAAAAATCCTAAATAAACCCCGGTGTGCCATGCGTGCGAGGTGTGGCGGATGCTAGACACATCAGTTGCACGCTAGTAAACAAAGAAAATGACATCTATGGAGCCCTCCAAGGGGTACCTCTTAATTAATCCCCCCCCCCCCGCCCCCCCCCCCCCCCCCCCGACCCACACACACACACACATTAAGCGTCAAAGTGTGGGCAGTGTTGTGTGTCGCTTATAGCGAGCACTAAAATAGACAGCACTCAGATGCCCTCTTACATGGGTCTGCTCCATCGACTAGGCGCCAACAAGCAAGTGCACATTCACCAGCTAGCACTGTGGGCTTTTCTTTTCTTTCCTTTATTTTGTTTCCTTTTCCTTTTCTTTATTATATGATGAATATGTTCGGAATACACACTAAAGATTTTTCTAATATACATTACATAATTTTTTTAATATACGGTGAACTTTTTTTATATAAGATAAACTTTTTTACATATACCCACAGAACATTTATTAATACATGATAAACATATTTTTGAATACAAACTGATTTTTTAATATACACTAAACTTTTTTAATACACATATTGAACAATTATTCACGCATTAAAAAATGTTCATGATATTAATATTTGTTTGTGGAATCCAAAATTACTCACGGATTTGAAGACTGTTGTCAGATGCAAATAAATTTTCATGGACTCAAAAAAAGTTTGCGACATTTAAAAAAATGTTCGTAACATTAAAAAATGTTCATGGATTTGAAAAATATTTTGTTAATTCAAAAAAATCCTGAAACTTAAAATGGTTATGAATTCAATAAATATTCATGAAATAAAAACTGTTTGCTGATTCAAAAATTGTTGCAACACTCAAAATAAGTTCGCAGATTCAGAAATTGTTCACAAATTCAAAATATGATCATTCACTCAAAAAATGTTCATGGATTCAAAAGATCTCCGGATTCGTAAATTTTCATAGATTCGGAAAGTGTTCACTAATTTGAGAAGGTGTTTGCATATTTAGAAAAAGTTCATGAAATTCAGAAATGTTCGCAGATTAAAAAAATGTTTGTGAATTGAAAAACTATTCATGAAATTGAAAAAAAATGTTCATGAACTTTAATTTTGACATTGTTTTCACTCTGTGATAAGATTTGCTAAATTTTACTAGGTACAAGAATGAACTATACTGATGTTACAATCTTTCATGTATGTTTTGAACATTGATCAAGTTTGCAGAAATATTTCCGAATGCATCTTCTGTCAACTTGTTTAATGATCATTGAGAAGAAGAATACACATGTTGAAGTTTTAAAAGTGAAAAGGAATAGCTAGAATTAATACACATGTTCATTGTTCATCATATAGATGCGCACTAGTTGAGAGAAGAGAGGAAATAGAACACAAATTCTCAAGTTAAGAGAGTTCAGTGAGGCAAGCACACAACACATGTGGTTCATGTGACAATTGAATATGACCAAGGGTGCATCCTACTACCAGCTAAATTGGCCACTAGACGGGAAAACCATATAAACAAACAGGGAAAATTCCATGGTCCTCATAACAGTAAAAATACACTTGTTGCATCCTGTAAGGAATGCAAATTAGTACGCTGGGTGTGGAGTGTAGGACACATATGCAACTGCCATGGATGATAAAAAAAAACTAAAAATGGAAAATGCCCTGTTGAAGAGTCAAACTATGTTGGCAGGTGAACTGCATGCACAACGAACAATGCCGCTGCAAAATACAAGGACAATGACAATAGATCTGACCGTAGAAAAATTTACACAACAATATCCAAAATAATTTCAAGACCATGAAGGATCAGAACAAAAAATGTACTAAAAGGCAACAATTGCTAAAACACAGAGCAACCCTGATGAAGGTAAAATATTAACACACAGAACACTCCCAATTGTTGTTCTTCCTTTCTTTAAAACCAGAACTGCTTGAAACAAAACGAAACACTAACTGAAACCTCACCAAATCAAAGTAAAGAACTCCAACTCATCCACCTCTCAGCATCTTCTCACCAGCAGTAGCATCAGGCCAACCTAGGAACAGACGGTGTCCAACCTTTCATCCCGTTGAAGAAATCATGCGCCACCTGCACTAGCATGTTTGCCGCGCTGCAGCACAGACAAAGTAATTAGTTATGCACGCAGAGTGAATCCAAATATTTGAAACCCTGTGAGCTGAGGCGCAATGCTGCCACTTTCTCAACCGCCCACTTTAAAGTGCTCAGTTTCATGCTTCAGTCTTTTCTTTTGTCATTTTGTTATCTATATTGTAGATACGCTACATCCTCAAGGGTATGATGAAAGGTCCTACCATCCTTGTTTGAAATAAAATAATGGCTTTCCCACAGACATCACATACATAACTTTTCAGATGTCACTTATAACGATGAACCTAAAATAATTGAGATACCTAGCAGACCAGGCAAACCCTAGATATAGCTAGAACCAGAGAAATAAAATGATGTAAGTAAGTATCGTTGCAAAGCATATAACGGTCTATGCAATAGTTGACACAAATCTAACCTATTGTTGTTACCCATGTATGATCACAAACTTGATATTTGTGATTCCTATGCCATTTAAAATCAAGATGACACAAACACAACATGAGTGGAGTAAGTGTTCACATATGATTCACAATCTAAATTTCAAAACGAAATAATGATGGGTTTTCCAAATGTGTTTCCCAACTTGCCATACATGATTGTCGTTCTTGCCAACCAGGAGGGTTGAAATTTCTAGCAGAGCATGAAAACCCGCTAGACCTAGGAAACCATGGATTTGGTAACTAGACAAATACCATTAGTTCTAAAATTAAGTGGGCTAACTACCACTGCCGTTGAAAATCGGAAACGACATAACCACCGAGTATGAAATTTCGACCCTTTTTGACGCTACCCGTCATCATGAAAATGATATACGCTGGTTTTCTTTCATAAGCTATAAACCTTATCTAGAGGTTGCAGGGTCTTAATTTTGTCCTCACTTTGACCATTGATCGACTATTGCCCGATCCACAAAATATGACATATAATATTTGTGGCGAACACGTACATCAATATTTTGCAGAATATGTAAAGCCTAGTTACAACGAAAACTGGCATGGAATAGTGAGATAGACAATCTAATTTCTAGAATCTAATAGCGCCACAGATCAAGATACAACAAAAAACAACATCAAATAATAACAGGACAGATATGTACGTACCTTGTCACCATAGATTTGGTTTGGGCTGAATCCAGGAACCCGAAGAACCCTGGGCCTTTTTCTTAGAAGAGAACAACTCCGACATGCCATTGGCTATGTCGAATATCTCCAACTTATGGTCTGGATCCTCCTGACGGCCATCATATCCTCTGAGTATGACATATTTCCCCTTTTGTCGTTACCCGTTATCATGAACATCACATGCTTGGGGTTTTCATAATCTATAAACCCTATCTAGAGGTTGCAAAATCATAACGACCATATATATGGCATCTTAATTCTTTCACCACTTTGACCATTGATTGACTAAGATCTATCCACAAAGTATGACATCTAATATATTTTCGCCCCCCTTGACAATAATGAACCAAGCGCATGCATCATGATTAGCGGAATATCCTAGCTAGTTTCAATGAAAACTGACATGGAATAGTGAGACAGACGGTCTGATTTCTAGAATATAATAGCCCCACCGATGGAAATATGACAAAAAACAACATCAAATAATTAACAAGACAGAGATGTACGTGCCAAGCATCCATAGATTTGGTTTTGGCTGAATCCAACAAAGAGCCTCGAAAAACCCTGGACCTTTTTCTTATAAGATAACAACTCCGGCGTGCCTATGTCGAATATCTCCAACTTATGATCTGGATCCTCTTGACGGCCATCCAGATGTTCGGAGAAGTATACAGAATTCATCATGAGCCCTGCAATGCTTACTCCACCATTGCCTGACATGAAGATATTTGAACAATGTCCGATGGCCAACATCCATCACTCTAGACCACATCCGTTTCTTGGCGAAGACATCGCACATGTAGACCCAGGTGTGTGGCGGGTGTTATTCTCAAGCACAGTGCCAACGAGGTGAAGCTTGCCGTCCACTTGCAAGTAGCTGCAGGGGTAGCTCCATTCTGGCGGACTGAAGCATCTCCACAGCGCCCACACACTCGGAGTAGCACTAGCGAGGTTGCAGACAGAGATCCCGACGGCTTCACCGATTGCTAGGAACGTGCTGCCGTAATAGTGCACGACCGACCTCGAATATCATTTGACCACGCTACACCCAAGGAAGAAAACATAGCCAAACATTTCGAAAAATACAAAACTTTGTGGGAATGATTATGAACAAATGTTATAGACACTTACAAAGTTTGGTCGTCAAATGACATCCGAAGAGCTCTATACCAAAAAAAAAAGAAATTCTGCTCAAACAGTGCACATACATTTTGAGTAATTCTGTATTTTTGTACATAGCTCCTCGAATAACATTTGACCACAAAACTTTGCAAGCACCTATAAGTTTTTTTCATAGTCCTTCCCACAAAGTTTCAGATTTCTTTGAAATGTTTTGCTATGTTTTTATGTGTGGGTGTAGCGGGGATGCACCAAGCTGGGGTGTAGAAAAACCACTCTCAATGCACATTGAATACGGCGGGAGAGGAGTGTGTATGCAGGACGCATGCGCTCGTGTTTCCTTACTACTCCCTTCGTTTCTAAATACGGAGTGTAAGTCTCTTTTAGAGATTTCAATATGAACTACATACATATGTATATTGACGTATTTCAATATGGACTACATACAAATATTTAGTAATGGAGGGAGTATAAAATATTTGGTTTTTAATTGCTGCGGCCAAAGCATATCCAGAGGAATACCGGTACTCCCGTTGAAACACAACTAGATCTGGCAATTCTACTTATGGCTACACGACAACACAGACACCACGAACGGCATGCTCATGAGAAACACATCAGAATCACACGATATGGAGTAACACAGAAACAATCACATACGCAGTTAAAAATGGGGAGGGAAAGAAAGGGTTTATCATCATTATACCTGTAGCTGCACCCCGCACAAGGACATCCACCATGTCGAAGTTCACTACGAGCTGGTTCCTGCGGGCCGGAAAGCAGAGCAGACAAGATCAATGAGTACCCGATCGAGACAAGATAACAAAAGCAGAGGAAGAGAGTAGGGCAGACAGCAGGGCGGTGATGTCGTTGAGGATCCTGTTGGTGTTGTTGATGAAGAGGTTGATGATGTCGGCGACATAGCCCAGGGCTGCGCTGCCATCCTCCTCCATCGACTGCAGTTGCTGGAAATTCTCGTCCAGCATGCCCTGGATGGATCACATCACGAGAGGCAAAGATAAACTAGTTACCGAGCCCGCCGGAACAACCACACTACCGGGGTCTAGATGGGAGGGACGCCGAGGGGATGGACTCACCGAGGCGAACATGGATGCGACATGGGTGTTTATTTGGGCCCTGAGCGTTGCGGCGACCATTGTGAGGAGGTGCTGGAGCGGATCTGGTGGCGGAGAACCTGCTGAAGGGATCCGAAGCTGTGGTGGTGGTGGAGGAAAATATTTGGTTTTTAATTGCTACAGCCAAAGCATATTTAGTTTCGTGTTGGATATATATAGTTGGAACGCATTGAATGTGTTCGTATTTACTGGCAATTTCTGGCCTTCTCCGTGTTCCCTCTCTCACGTTTAATGAGCATTTGCAAGACGGACGTCATGTAGTCTAGCAGTGTGGCCTCGCTGCATCGCTCTTGCACATTGCATCCCTCAAATCATCTACAGCATATAGCAAATCAAGCCCCCTAAACATCCGCAGACGTGCTCTAACATGGGCCTGCCCATCAGCCGGAAGCTGGCGATGTCTCGGCTTGACGGGAGCCTTTGGGCGATGCACCATAGGAGCTCGCACGACAGATCCGTGATGCGTCCTAGCCACTTGGCCTCCAGTCTCGGACTTCTCTGAAGAGTGGAGGGCCCCGCCATGGTCTCAAGGAAAAGAGAGTGAAATGGATTGCTATGAAGTAGGTGGTTGGTGGCTGGCCAAAGGGGAGGTGATCCAGTGATGGATCATGACCCAGGACGGGGAGAGGGGGAGTGCTAGTTTTGCTTAATGAAAAAAAAATCATATTGCACTTTCTTTTACAAAATTGCAACTTAATGAAAAAGTACAAGTTGCACTGAGGTTTGAAATTTTGCTAACACAAAAATCTAGATCTCACTAAAATATCCAATTTCATAAGATTAAAAAATCCTTTTCGATTTTGATCTATCATAATTCATGGCATTTTAATAATTCTATCTAACTTAAATTTGGTTTGAATCTGGTCCAAAAATTTGAGGTTGCATATGCTTATGAAAGTAGTGATTCTATTTTTTTATGTTGAATCCCAGGTTTAGTGACATGTGTCGTTGCTGAAGCGTCGTGCTGCCAATTTTTAGCAGGTGATAGACGATTGGGAGATCTTATAGAGTAAACTCATGGCATTGGGCCGCAAGGCGATGCACAGCTTGTCACCGGGGTTGGCTGACATAGGTGGACGAGGTTGCGGGCTTCCTCCATGATGTTGCTCAACCTGTTCACCGGCGCTACCGCCCATCTCCCAGCAGCGCATGCGGAGGCTCCAGTGTATCACTCGCACTACTTATCATAGTGAGCATCGAATATGGCATAGTACTATTTTTTAGACTTCTTTTAATCTCGACTTAAATCATCATAACCTAGTTTCAATTCAAAAGGTGTTTACCACACATCCCGTGTGGTAATAGGCATAGTGCTCGACTCCACATTTTGAGTCATTCCAAAACTTTGCATTTAGAAGTTCTCAAAATTTCCTGAAACTATTCTACATGTGCGCTTGTGTATTCTATGTAATGTGTAATGTGTTATTAACAAACAGTCCTCGGATCCCTGCAAAAAAAGTATATCACTACAACATTTGAGCAATACAAGAAGTACACATTTGTGTACTTGAAATATCAAATAGTAGGCTATTTTTAGATCCACACATTTATCCCTTTTGTATATGTACCACATATTACCCGCAAGAAAAAATGTGTACATACCACATATTGAAATATGTGTATTGAACACAATTATAGCCACATATGTCATATTCATATGCATCTAAACGTAAGCATGTCTGGCTGGACGGGAAAAAAATCGAGTGGCATATGGGACCATCTTGGTAGGAAGTGCAATAAGGAATAAAACCCACCACATATGTGGTTAAATTTGATTAAGATGAAAGAATTTCCCTTAAATAGGGTAATCTTTGTCAAAATAAGCCACGGATGGCCTTCTTCAGACCACTGGCCTCCTCGTCAGCACGCATGGCGTCCTTCGCCTCATCGCGCAGGCGGTTGGTATCCTTCAAGCTTGCTGGAGCTGGGCCACCTCCTCGGGGGCTGCGGGGCAATCCGAATTCAGAGCTCAAGACAGAACAATACTAACCAAGGAGAATATGGACTAGGAAGACGAGAGCTTACGAGCACATGCGCGCTCCAAGTTCTCATTGGCGCACCGCCGGGCCTCAAGCTGTTTGCGTAGCTCCAAATTCTCGGAGGCCAGCTCGCGGTTCCGGTCTTCCCGTTTCCGCAAGATGAATACATATATATTCAATAAACTGCGAGCCTACAAAGAAGTAGGCATAGTTCAACAAAAACAAAGCCTGATACCAGGCCGATACCACACTCACACCTGGGGCTACTACTACCATAAACAACTAGCAAAAATAAAAAATACTTACTGTGAACCAGGGTCACTAACAAGCCCAGTGTCCGGATGGTGGATTAGAAGAGCTTCATCTCCTCGATGGCTCCATCCATGGCGGCCCTGGTCTCCTCCGGCACGTCCGGTCCCTACTCGCTCCCCTTTGGGAGAGAGAGGCCAATGACACCACAACCAATTGCAAGTCCGTCACCTCCCGTCTCTCCTTCGTATGCCTCATGTCCAGGTCAGTGTCCTCAGACTTCGAGGCATGGGCGGCAGGCCTCGGCAGAGGCACAAGTGGGAGCGTGACCTTGGGTGCAGGCTCCACTGGTGTACACTGCGTCAGGCGACACCACAATACGAAGAGCGCTAGACGCGACTGCCTTGACAGTGACGCCGGCTGCCTCCTTTGAAACATTAGCATGGGACTTCCCCGCCCCACCTCGGTGGCAGCAAGAAGGTCAGTTACCTACTGCTCGGGCCCGATTACAACCATGAGCTCCTAAATAACAAGAGAAGAAGAAGCAATTGCAGTTCACCAGCAGGCAGAACTATGATTACGTCTCATTGCGCCTAAAAATGAAAAAAAGACAATGACAATGCCCTTACCTCCTCTGGTCATGGAGGTATCCAACGACTACTCCTAATCATTCACTGCGGCATCACGATCGCCAGACGCGGGGGCTTCAGGCACCACCGGTAGAACCCCAAGCCACGCCGACCTCCTTGATTGAACGGGCGGGCCTGAAGGGGTGAGACTTAGGTGGGAACATAGAAAGTATCATCAAGAAGCAATGTCAAAGACATAGTCAGAGGACTTACCAGCCCTTCACATGGACGTTATGCTTTTGCGGCGGCTTTAACACTGTGACAGGCTGTGTTTTGATTTTCGGCCGCAAAAAGTGGATTTCGGCCATCTCGGCCTGAGGCGAAAAGTATATTTAGGCCGAAATTACTCAAATTTGACAAATTTTGGTTAAATTTATGTCAAATTGCAGTCAAAATTTGGTCAAATTTCAGCTGGAAATTTTGAAAATGGCTGAAATTCGGCCATTTCGACCTAGGGCGAAAAAAAGCTCAAACCGAAAATCAAAACACAGGTGACAGGGACCGCCTGCACTAGAGGCGCCCAGAGCCCCAACGGGCTCATCGATTCTCGACGAGCCTTGTTGTTGATCTTGATATCCCACCGCGATGGAGGAAGCCTCTCCGTTGTGGCCCCTATTCAGACCCTGCGAAGGTGAAAGCACGGTGGTGTCCTCCTCGCCTATGGCCTCTTCCTCCTTGAAGGACACATTGTCCTCCTCCTTGGCATCATTGCCTATCTCCTCCTCGCAGTCGTCATCGGCTCCTCCTCTTTGGTAGTCGCAAGAGCCATGCTCACCTCCTCTTTAGGGGCTACAATGACCTCCTTCTTCTTCTTGGAGGGAGCATGGCCGGCCACGGAGCCCTCGTCGGGAATGGACTCTAGCAGCCTTGCCATGGCTAGGTCAAAGATCTGGCAAGGCAAGGGGGCTCCAACATGACCGACAAAGGGCACGTACTCTTGCATGACTAATTGGTTCCTTTAGTGACCCGATAAAGGAGCAGAAAGGATTCTCGCCTTTTCCTGGGGGTGACCCCGAGTTATCGAACCCACAAGAGGAAGGGACCCTTAAAGTCAGGGGTTTCTACCAAGCTTTTGCAAGCCTATTAGTTCCAACTTTTGACCTGATCAAAATCAAGTTGAAACTGAAAACACTTATAATAAAAATAGGCATGGGCATGAGGACTTTTCTTATAACCATATATTTGTGAACGAGATCATCATCTTATATCATATATCCTAAATATTTACTAATTGGAGGCACCTTTCGTGCCTCCACGTTAATTCACATCCACAATTAGCCATTATATTTAATATTTAATGGCCACGATATATTAGAAGGCTCTGCATTATCTATACCTACTATTAAAAGGAGGAAATATTCTTCCCCCCAAATTTTCATCCATTTTCGTACATCAATACCAGATTTTCATCCTTTTTCTCGAGTCAACATTTTTTCGTACGTTGGTCAACTTTTTTATTCGTACATGCTCCCGCTCCGCCCATGGGCCGGGTGGCCACACCAGGCCTCAGCCCGCCAGCGCTAGGCTGCTTGCACGTTCTTGACAAAACGAAAAAAACTAGGCTATCAAAAAGGAAGGAAATAGACTTGCTCACGTGGGGTTGGGGGATCGGGCTTGCAACTTGAAATATCATAATTTGAGAAAATTCAAAATTATTTCAGATTTAAATCTATCAAAATTCTTTGTATTTTATTTTTCTAGCTAATTTAAATTTGATTTGATAGTTTGAAACTTACCCGAAACTTTTAGGCTGCAAAAGTTTCAATACCAACCAAAATTTTGTAGTAATTTTGAAATCTGAGTTTCACTTTCTCTTAAATGAAAAACCACTTTCAAAACCGACTTGCGCGTTAGAAAATCTCAGAGAGCTTGGATGTAATCTAAAGTGAACTCCAAAATTTTCCTCATAATGATCTTCTTCAGATACAAACGCCGACACACGAGATCCCTCCCCACTACCACCCACCGCATGGACATGTTTATTCAGATTGTCAGAACCACTCCTCGTAATGAGCAAGTATCAGAACAACTCCTCCATTTGCATGGGGACCTAGCCTTGGTACACTAGGGTTGTGTAATGAGGAAAAAGTCAATAGACAACTTTGAAATGGCAAAGTGGCGGTAACGATAGAAAGAGTGAGAAGTAGAGGGATTATAATGGGTGGCTGAAAATTGGCGGGAAAGAGATGGGGAAGAAAGAATATACAATAAAAGAACACTAAAACTGAAAAAAATAGACTTTGTGTATTATCTAATGGAAAAATGCATGGAAACAAAATTCACAAGTGTAAGTCGAGTGTTTTTATCAAGCACTTGGCTTACATTAAGGCATATTTAAAAAGAAAAGGAAATATGTAAACACAGTGTGCCGTTAGATGGTACTCGGCTTATTGCAATTGTCGTCATGGAGCCAACAAGTGCGATGAGGATGGCCACGTGGCAAGTACTTTGCTGAGCCTCTGGTGTAAGCCGAGTGTTTTTTCCGTTCTATGCCGAAATTTCTGTATAAACCGAGATATTTTTTGGTGGGTTCTCAACTTACTCTTGGCTGCCCGAGGACCTTGCCAACAAATATTATTTTGAGGGTGATCATCTTACTCTGGGTTATGCCAAGTTTCCTGTATAAACCGAGATATTTTTTGGCGGTGCCGACTTTCTCCGGGTTATACCGAAGTAAGATAAGGGAGGGAGGGGGGTTACAACACATCACATACTCGCCTATCCCGAACTCCAGTCATGGAAGGCAAGAATACGAGACCCAAAGTAGATAGAGCTTGTCCCGACCAATGCTAGGCACCTCCGTCATGCGGCCACGATCCGGGACAGATTAAGAGTCTATCTAGAGGAGTGGACAAGTGGATTGCAGGACTAAATAGTGCCGGAGGAAGAAGCCACGAAGGAAGCGATGGCGAGTTCTACATTACACCCTGAATTCCCCCATCTTGAGAAGCCGCCCAAAACCGAGCATGACGTCTGACATTGTCAATTCCAACACTGGAGACACCACGAGAAACCAAGACAACACTTCATGAAGGGGACGACGTTGGTATGCTGCCGTCATCCGATCCGGGCAACCGGACCTAGTGTTTCCCCCAGTGCTCGAAGAGGCACACAGGAGAAAGGCCATGTCAATGCCCCCAAAAAGGGATGACATCCTCATGTGTTGCTGATACCAGCATCGGTAAGCAGAGCGGAGATTTCACCCTGGCCTTTGACACCTCTTCAATCCTACAATCATATGTTTGGTTGGTCATAGATCACTTGCCGTGTACCATTCATTGTGATTTAGATAGCAGGGCTGGCTGCAAAAACATAAATTAAAATAGTCATAAAACATTTTTCGCTTCCTGATAGTTTTGAGGCCTCAAGCTAGTAATGGAAACCTAAAATTGACCAAGGTCTGTCTAACAGAACCGTCTTTAAAGCCAGTTGTGTACCAGTGTCAATTGTATACACGCAAGAGAGGGTGTAATAGGTGGCTAACGTGGCTGACGAGGTGATTACAAAATTCAAGCTACAAATGAAGGAGTTTTTCAAGATGGATGATCTAGGGCCAATGAGTTACTACCTCGGCATCAGGATACATCAAAAGCCAGAGAGGATCACACTATGCCTGGAGGCATATGCAAGAAAGGTACTTGAAATCCATGGCATGAATGATTGCAATCACATTGTCGCTTCAATGGAACCTCGTCTTGAGCTGAGCAAGAAGGAGATGGTGAAACTACTCGGCTATAGTGGTAGTGACAAGGAAGGAATTGTCGACGACCGTAAGAGTACCTCGGACGTGGCATATTTCCTTGGTGGAAGCATAGTAAGCTGGCTATCACGAAAGCAGAAAGTGGTGACATCAACTACAAGTGAAGCGGTGTATCAAGGTGTGTGGCTAGGAAGGCTACACGGCGATCTCATGAATCGAGACTCGAAATAGGTGGTGCTCAATGTTGACAGTGAGTCTACGGCTTTTCTACGTGAGGATCCAGTGCGGTGTGAAAGGAGCAAGCAGATTGATACGATGTATCATTACATAAAGGACTGCGTGGAAGAAGGGAAGATGGAGATCAACTACAATCGCACCGATAATCAGCTGGCGGACATCCTAACCAAGGCTTTGAATCGAGAGAAGGTCTTGGAGATGCGAAGAAGAATTGGCGTTGGAGCAGTGACATGATGACGTCGTGTTTAGGTCCACATTGTGTTTAGTGGGATGATTATTAGACTTAAACATGTAGTAGTAGTGCACGGCATGTGTACGTGGTCTCCTAGGATTCCTAGTCCAACTAGGATCGTTGCTGAGTATATATATTGTATCTTAGAGCATCTCCAGCCGCGCCCCCAATAAGGCCCCTCAGGCAATTTTTCGACCGCTGGCACCGAAAAATCGGCCCAGTTGCGTCCCCAAAGGCCCTTTTTTCGCCGGCTCGGACCGAAATTAGCGCCGGCGGACTCAGGCCGAACCCGGCGCGCTGGGGGGGGGGCGCTTGGGGGGGCACTGGCCGAATCGTTTTTCGCACGAAAATCAGCGGGCCCTCCTTGGCAGCAACTCGGCTCTTCTCGTCGCTTCATCGTTCTCATCGCCTCGGTTCTCGTGGCGAAATCAATGCCAAAGCTGCCGCGTGCTGCCGCACCGGTCAGCCTCCTCCATTGATGCCTCACGGGCGGCATAGTGAAGACGGGACGACGCGCATACCTCACCCGCCACGCGTACACACGGCGGCCACGCAAGCGCCGCCTATATAAGCCGACCCCTCCCGCACTGGTGACGCACAGACTCTCCACCACCGACGCCCCTGTTCCTCGACGCCCCTGTTCCTCCCTCTCTTCTCGCCGTTTCCAGTTCAGCCAATGGCCGAGCGCTTTCCAGGCGACAGCGTGGCGGCGAACAGCTTCGGCCGCCGCCACCTTCACGAGGACGAAGCTCGGCTTCTCTATGAGCCCGAGCACCCGGTCCCGCCGGACATGCGGGTGCCCGGGGCGTGGAGGATCAGTACCGGCAGGGTCCCGGTGCCACCGCCGCCCACCGGGGCGGCGCGTCGTGCGGAGATCGCCCATATACGTGCCTCTCTGCCTGTAGCGACCAGACCTCAAACAGTCCGATCTCTGTGCATCAGTGTCATCCCTGGATCGGTAATGCTAACACGCACAGTACTTGAGGATTTATAACAGAATAGCAATCACACACTTATTACATCGAATGTCTCAAAAGAGAACTTAAAACAATAAATATGGCTTAAGGCCATCTAATACGATAACAACGGAAGGCTTCGAAGATAAAATGAGTCCATCAACTCCAACGGCATCACAGAGTGAAAGACAACGACCTATAGCTCCTTACTCGTCGTCTAAAAAGTCTGCAACATGAACGTTGCAGCCCGAAACGGGCCAGCACATGGAATATGCTGGCAAAGTAACACAAGAGAATAACGAACAGAATAATTGCTATCACTACATGCATAAATGGCTGGTGGAGGCTGTATGGTTAATAAGTTTTTGTGAAAAGCCAATTTTTCCCTACAATAAAGGAATAAATTTGTTTAACTATCATGGTAGTCGTTAAACATTGAGAAGGTTCCTCCAACTCAATCCTAATTAAACATCATCATTAAACCCAATCAAATTATATTAAGAGTGATGAGATCAATCATGATAATCCAAGAACCAGATGATCAAGATGTCCATAACCGGGGACACGGCTAACCATGATTAGTTTATACACTCTGCAGAGATTTGCACACTTTTCCCCACAAGACTCGAATACATCCATGGTCGGAGATTCGAGACACAGTCTTTCTGAAGCATTAACTCTCTACTCTAGGTAGACTATACCATCGACAACCCACTACATCTGTTAGTCTACCTCTTCAAGAGCTTCACGCAACTTACTCAACTATGCTAGAGCCCATAATAGCATGTGGCTGCACACAGAAGTTTCTAGCATGAATAATCTTATGGTCCCTTTGAGCCTCGGTGGCGGGCCGTAGGATGATCACACGGGTCCTCCGGGATATCCTAGGACGACATTGGGTTCTCCAGGTGCCCACATGCAATCCACCCAGATGTGTATTCAAGTTGCCACCTTAAGTTGAACCATTAATATATAACTCACATCTGTCGTGAATACTCTCGAACTCAATCCACGTCTACGAGCATAGCATAGCAATATAGGCAACGTAGAAGTTACTCCCGAGGTTTGAAAATAAACAGGTGAATAGGTACTACCTCAACTACTTCCCAAAACCCACAATTTAAACAGATCCTAATCATGCAAGTGTTTGAGGATTGATCTAATGCAATAAAACTGGGTAGTAAAAAGGTATGATCAAAGTGTTACTTGCCTTGCTGATGATCCGAGAAACCTAGAGACTCGTAGTAGCACGCTTCGCACTCCGGGCACTCTATCGCAAACAACAAGCATATAATAAGCACTCAACTAGAAGCACGGGTAAAACTCAAATAAGAAATATAACCAGAAAGTTCAACTTAAGAACTCCGGTTTGCAAAAAGAATCAAATCAAATGAAGCAACAAAACTCAAACTATGAAAGAAACAAGATCCGTTTACTAATCTGAACTTAAGTCAAATTTTACAATAGCAAAATCTTGTTCAAGTTGATTAAACAGAAAGAAGGCTTCGAGAGGAAGATCTAGGCGCTTGAATCGCCTGATTCCGACTAACGAGCGAAAAGTTATACTAGAACGAAGATTAGGGCATAAATCACGATCGAAAATAATCGCGGAAAAACCCTGGAAAAAGAAAACCGACGAATAGGCTAACGAACGAACGTTCGTTGCCTGCGATTAACGGGCGAAAACCGTTCCTTAAAACGAACGTACGAATGAGCGTTCGCTAATTAAATAAACGGACGGAAAACCGAACCGATCTAAACAAAAAAAGAAATCTAGGTTTTCGGAATAAAACCGATCGATTTTAACAAAAATGGCGGGTACCTCGACGAGGTCCGGCGATAGCGGCGGGGGGGGGGGGGGGGCGGGGGGGGGGGGGGGGGGGGGGGGGGGGGGGTCCGGCGGTGAGCGAGCGAGGCGGCGTTGGCGGCTGCTGGCTAGGGTTTTTGGGGTGGGGTGGGCTGGCGGGCTGCAGCTCGGCTTATAAGAGGTCGGCCGGGCTAGAGTCCTAGTCGGTTACGGCCCGACTAGGTCGGTTGACTTTTTTTAAAAATAATTCCGCTTGGAAAACAAAGAAAAGCAATACTAAACGGACTCCAAAAATCCTGAAATAAATTTTTCCCGTCCTCTAAAAATCTAACGGACAAGGTGAACATTTATTTGGTCCTCTAATGCAATTTTGAAAAACGCATATTTTCCTAATCCAAATAAAATAGCGGCAAAACTCCGAATAAAATCATATTTGATTTTAGTATTAAATCTCCAATATTTCTTTATTTAGGGGAAGTCATTTTATCCCCTCTCTTTTTAGTTTCATAAAAGAAATATTCGAAAAGAAAATAATTAAAATCAAACGTTCCTCATTTTCAAAATTTGGGAAAAACTCAAATATGAAAATAATGAAATCCCCAACTCTCTGTGGGTCCTTGAGTTGCGTAGAATTTCTAGGATCAAACCAAAATGCAATAAAATATGATATGCAATGATGATCTAATGCATACATTTCAAATTGGAAATTTGGGATGTTACAAACCTACCCCCTTAAGATGAATCTCACCCTCGAGATTCGGGTTGGCTAGAAAATAGGTGAGGGTGATCCTTCCGTAGGTCTTCCTCTCGTTCCTAGGTGGCTTCATCCTCAGTATGGTGGCTCCACTGAACTTTACAGAACTTGATAACCTTGTTGCGTGTGACTCGGCTGGCAAAATCAAGAATCTTGTCTGGTTTCTCCTCGTAGGTCAAGTCGCTATCCAACTGAATCGCTTCCAGTGGCACTGTATCTCTCAGAGGAATATCAGCCTTCTCTTCAGACTCTTTAATCAAATCTGGTCCAAACAACTGACGGCCTCCAACTTCATCCCACAATAGTGGTGTCCTGCACCTCCTTCCGTACAATGCTTCGAAAGGGGCCATCTTCAAACTGGCTTGATAACTGTTGTTGTAAGAGAACTCTGCATAAGGCAAATTGTCGTCCCAACTAAAATGATAAGTGGAAGTTCCCAGTTTTGACATAACATAGTCAAGTGACACTGACCACTGACCTTACCATAAATTACAAAATGCAATAATAACAAATCTCCACTACCAACATAAACTTCATGTTATTTGTGTGTGATGAGGACCAAGCAAGGCATCTTCTCAAGGTCCAATTAGGAGAAGGCGGGAAGAAGTCACTTACTAGAAAATTTATTTCCTTACAAATGTCATATAAACCATGGTAAAGTACATAAAGATAATTTATCTTATAACTAAGCATGTTCCCAAAATCTCACAATGTCAGCAGGACGCAGCTTCGGTGCCTTAAAGGCACCTGACTTTGGGTCACTGACATGTGGACCAGCCACCCGTTGGGTCCACATGTTATAGATACAAAGGCAGGTGCCTTAAGGCACCGAAGCATTGTCCATGTCAGCACTACCAGAAAAACTTTCCACCATGAAAGTAGACATGATTGGTTTAAACAGAGATTTCCATCGAAAGGAATAAGTAGCTTAATTTACATATAGAAAAAGCCACATATATATATTAGCCAAAAAAAGTATTGCGAAAGATTGTGGCACACACACTTCTTTTCTAGACAAGACCTATGCATACAAATATGCATGTACGGACCTTCAAAAGAAACTCAATAACGCCATGTGCAAAACATGACTAGTCGCCAGAAATGTTAATAATAAGTGGAAGGCTGTAAAATAAACTTCGGTAAAATTTATGGGCCAAGAATAAACTTCCCCTCACTCAATAAATTGATATCTCTATATGTATTGCTCTTAAGACTCTATGGATTTGCTTGAAAATGATGTTAGTTGGTCTCATGAAACTTGCACTTAAGAAGGAGACCAACTAACGGGGCATCCTATGTGACGCATTAAGCGTCAAAGTGTCGGCCTACCACTCACAGGAGCGCCTCTACTCGGTCGTCCCATTGGCGCATTGTAGCAACACAATTACTGTAGTGGCCATTTGTTTTTGTCTTCATTCATTTTTTGAAAGAACAGGAAAGCATAATTTTAAAAAGTTTTAATTTGTTTCTAAAATTATAGGAAATTTATTTAAAATGGGTACATACTTTAATTTTCTTGAAAATGCTATAATATTTTTTATGTCAAGAATATTTATGCAAACACTTGAGATCATCTCTTGAGAAGCAAGAACAAATTTTCAAAATATTAAAAAAGTTTCGGAAATGCCAAATTTACAAAAATTTTAAATGTTTATTTTTAAAACAATGTGATGATTTTTTTCAAATTTACTAAAGAAATATCAAAATTATGTTTGATATTTACGAATATGGACTAGGAAGACCAAAACTTACGAATAGCATTGGCACATGTGCGCTCCAATTTCTTGTTGGCAGGCCGTCGGGCCTGAAGCTGTATTCTCGGAGGCCTGCTCGTGATTCCGGTCTTCAAGTTCCTGCAAAATGAAGACATATATATTCAATAAACCCTAGGGCTATAAACAAGAAGGCATAGTTCAACAAAAACGAAGCCCGGTACCAGGCCCATACCACTCAGTCCCGGGGGCTACCAATAATGTTATTAGAGCCTCGCTAGCAGGGTGGGGGGTCGAGGATCTCTAGGAACCATACCGCCCGCGGATCTCAAACTTCTCGGGCAAGGGACAATGGCAGATACAGCGTCTGGATCGGGGCATGCAGTCTCTGATCTGGAAGCGATGATGGAAGAACTAGGGCTGACTGAGGATAACCTGCAAGATGTTGTGATTGAGGATGAGGAACTTCCGGCGGAGGCACCTCGTTGGATGGCGATCGCTAGGGTTCATACTGAAAAACCCTACAGTCAATACTGGTTTTTCAGAAACATGAAGATAGCATGGGACTTGGCGAAAGAGGTTAAGATACGACCCCTGGAAGAGAACCTATACACGATGCAATTTGGTTGTCTGGGCGATTGGGAGCGCGTGATGGAGGAGGGTCCATGGCAGTTCAAAGGGAAGGCAGTGGTTCTTGCGCCCTACGATGGCTTCACAAAGCCATCGACAATAGAGTTCAAAACGATTGACATATGGATGCAGATACATGACTTGCCGGACGGTTTCTTTCCCAAGATCAAAGCCCTATCCTCTACGGTAGGGGAGTTTATTTATGCTGAACCAAAATCACATGATTTTGAAGGAAACTTTGCTCGGGTCCGTCTGAGGATTGATGTCACAAAGCCTCTCAAGACCGCTGTGTCGCTGGTGATCAGGAAAAAGGATGCACTTGAAAGGGTGATTTTCAGGGTGAAATATGAGCGTCTCCCTGACTGGTGTGCAGTTTGTGGATACCTCGGGCATTTGTTTAAAGAATGTGGTGATGGATTTCATGCACCAAAGGCTTTAGTCTTCAAAGATCTCAGGGCAACTTGGTTCAGAGGACCAGGCAGAGGGCCCAGAAAAACTCAAATATGAAAATAATGAAATCCTCAACTCTCCGTGGGTCCTTGAGTTGCGTAGAATTTCTAGGATCAAACCAAAATGCAATAAAATATGATATGCAATGATGATCTAATGCATACATTTCAAATTGGAAATTTGGGATGTTACAAACCTACCCCCTTAAGACGAATCTCGCCCTCGAGATTCGGGTTGGCTAGAAAATAGGTGAGGGTGATCCTTCCGTAGGTCTTCCTCTCGTTCCCAGGTGGCTTCATCCTCAGTATGGTGGCTCCACTGAACTTTACAGAACTTCATAACCTTGCTGCGTGTGACTTGGCTGGCAAAATCAAGAATCTTGTCTGGTTCCTCCTCGTAGGTCAAGTCGCTATCCAGCTGAATCGCTTCCAGTGGCACTGTATCTCTCAGAGGAATATCAGCCTTCTCTTCAGACTCTTTAATCAAATCTTGTCCAAACAACTGACGGTCTCCAACTTCATCCCACAACAGTGGTGTCCTGCACCTCCTTCCGTACAATGCTTCGAAAGGGGCCATCTTCAAACTGGCTTGATAGCTGTTGTTGTAAGAGAACTCTACATAAGGTAAATTGTCGTCCCAACTAGATCCATAGTCTAGCGCACAAGCTCTCAACATATCCTCCAAAATCTGATTGACTCTCTCAGTCTGTCCATCTGTCTGCGGATGAAAAGATGTACTGAACTCTAGTCTGGTTCCCAAAGTCTCATGCAACTGATTCCAAAACTTTGAGGTAAACTGGGCTCCTCTATCTGATACAATGGTCCCCGGAACTCCATGCAGACAAACGATTCTGATCATGTAAATCTTTGCCAACTTAGCACTGGTGTATGTGGTCTTCACTGGGATGAAATGAGCTACTTTCGTCAAATGATCGACTACAACCCATACCGAGTCATAGCCTGAACGAGTTCTGGGCAATCCTGTGATAAAGTCCATGCCTAGTTTATCCCACTTCCATTCGGGTATCGACAATGGCTGTAACAATCCCACTCGCTTCTGATGTTCTACCTTCACTCTCTGACATACATCACATACTGCTACATACTCCGCAATATCCTTCTTCATTCTGGTCCACCAGAAACTATCCTTCAAATCCAGATACATCTTGGTATTTCCTGGGTGAATCAAATATGGCGAATCGTGGGCCTCTTGCAGAATCAACTTCCTGATCTCCGGATCATTTGGCACATATACGCGGTCTTCAAACCATAGGGTATCGTGCTCATCTTCACGAAATCCTTTAGCTTTTCCTTTGCTCATCCTCTCTTTTATCTCAGCAATCTCCTTGTTCGTCTTCTGAGCTTCTCTGATCTTATCCATCAAAGTAGACTGAATCTCCAATGTTGTTACATAACCCCTCGGAACTATTTCCAAGCATAGCTCACGAAGATCCTCTGCTAACTCCTTGGGTAACTCTCCGGTCATGAGTGTATTGACATGACTCTCGCGGCTCGACGCATCGGCTAGTACGTTAGCCTTTCCGGGATGATAATGTAACTTCATATCATAATCCTTAATGAGCTCCAACCATCTCCTTTGCCTGAGATTCAACTCCTTCTGCGTGAAGATATACTTCAAACTCTTGTGATCCGTGTACACCTCACAATGATTTCCGATGAGAAAATGTCTCCATGTCTTCAACTCATGCACTACGGCTGCTAACTCCAAATCATGGCTAGAATAATTTAAATCATGGGGTTTAAGCTGTCGTGAGGCATAAGATACAACTCTTCCTTCCTGCATAAGCACTGCTCCAAGTTCTCGACGAGAAGCATCGCAATACACCTGGTAATCCTTGCGTTGATCTCGAAGAATCAACACTGGAGCTGTAACCAAGTGTTTCTTCAACTCCTGAAAACTGGCCTCACATTTCTCAGTCCATTTGAACTTAGTGTCCTTCTTCAACAACTCTATCATGGGCTTTGCAATCTTCGAGAAATTCTCAATGAACCTCCGGTAGTATCCTGCGAGTCCAAGAAAACTCCGGATCTCTCCAACTGACGCGGGTGCTTCCCAATTTGCCACAGTAATGACCTTGGTAGGGTCTACGGCTATTCCTTTTCCGCATATAACATGTCCTAGGAATCCAACTTCCTTCAACCAAAACTCACACTTGCTGAACTTGGCGTATAACTGATGTTCTCTAAGCTTCCCAAGTACCAAACGCAAATGCTCCTTATGCTCCTCTTCATTCTTCGAATAAACCAAAATATCATCAATGAACACCATGACGAACTTATCCAAAAACTCCATAAACACCTTGTTCATCATGTTCATAAAATAGGGAGGTGCGTTAGTCAGACCAAATGACATAACGGTATACTCATATAGTCCTTACCTTGTGGTAAAAGCTGTCTTAGGTATATCCTGCTCTCGAATCTTCAGCTGGTGGTACCCTGATCACATATCGATCTTGGAAAATACCTTAGCTCCTTGCATTTGGTCAAACAAGTCATTGATCATCGGCAGTGGGTACTTGTTCTTGATCGTCACCTCATTCAGTCCTCGATAATCAACAACCATCCTCAACGATCCATCCTTCTTCTCCACTAGAAGTACTGGTGATCCCCAAGGTGATGAGCTTGGGCGAATATAACCTTTATACAGTAACTCCTTAATCTGTTTATTAATTTCCTCCAAATCCTTAGCGGGCATCCTATACGGTCTCTTAGATATTGGCCCTGTGCCTGGCAAAAGCTCGATCAGAAACTCAATGTCTCTATCTGGTGGCATGCCTAGCAACTCTTCTGGAAATACATCCGAGAAATCCTTCACCACTAGTACTTCCTCCTGTACAACCGCTGATAAGGAATTTACTTGAGTCCTATTCGGCACATGCGAGGATACATACTTGATCCTTCTTCCTTCTGGGGTGGTAAGCAAAATCGACTTACTGGCGCAGTCAATGTTCCCTCCATACTTCGATAACCAATCCATGCCTAATATCACATCCAGTCCTTGTGACTCCAATACTATTAGGTCTGAGGGAAACAGGTAGTTACCAATCCTTAATGGTAACCGATCACACCAAAGGTCAGCCATATACTTTGCTCCTTGCGAGGTTACTAACATGGGTGTCCTAAGGGTTTGGGTTGGCAGTTTAAACTTATTCACAAATCCCCTTGATATGTATGAATGCGATGCACCAGTATCAAAAAGAACGATTGCAGTAAATGACTTAATCATAAGCTTACCTGAAAGAACATGCGGTGCCCCCGTGTTTGGTTTTGGTAATTGATGACAATCTCTATGGACTAATGGTTGCCTTGAGTTATATTTGAAGGTTTTGTCCATAGGCTTTTCTTGGAGTACATGTGTTGGTTTCAAGGAGAGTTTGTGTCGACCAAGGTGTTATTCAAGGAATTATCCAAAGATTGGTCATGTGAGAGTTGAGCTTATTGCAAGCATGTCTTGAAGAAGAAGATTGTGTGATCATTCATGTCTACCTTCAAGACATCATTCAAATGAAGAGAATTGGAAAGGTTCAAGGATGATCAAGACTAAGTCAAGAGTGAATCAAGTTGATCAACTCACAAAGCGCAGAAGATGTACCGAGAGGGATCAAGTGATCCCATGGTATGGCAAGAATTGTCAATTACGCTTTATGTACTAACCCATGGTCTTCGTGAGAGTTCTTTGTGGGGTTAGGTTGCGGTGTGCAAGTTCAAGTGGAGCATCACGAAGAGATCAAATGCTTGAAGCTTGCCATCCTTTGTGGTGATAATGGACTTGTGAAGATGTGCGGAAGAGTGGCTCACCCATAGTGGAGTATGGGGGAGCAATCAACTAGTCTTCATCGAGTCAACACAATCAAGTAAGGTGGTCCAACTTGAGGGAGTCAAGATTGTCATCATCTAGCTCAAGTGGACCATGTGCAAGGCAAAGGTTTGCCCTTGATAGGTTTTCTATTTTACCGGTCTCATGATGGTAGTTGGGAGACCGGGTTATAGGATCGATTGCCGTACTATCAAGGGGGGCTCTCGATGAGTAGCTTGATCGTATCGTTCGTAGAGAGCTCAAACCATTGCATCCTTGCATCATCTTTCTTGGTTCTTGTTTGGTTCTCTTTGTGAGTCTTAGAGCTTATGGTCATCTTGATGACAAGCTCGAGTTCATTGAAAACGGAGTTCACTTGCATCTTCTATGATGTTTTCGATGTTGGAGGTTTTGCCGGTTCTTCTCGGTTGGAGGTTTCACTCCTCTATTTGTTGGCATACTTCCCCTGCCTCTTCTTACTATATCCAGTCGCTGTTTTGATGCTACTCGTCGTCTTATTTCCAACAAGCTTGAGTTTGCTCAATTCGGAGCTCATATGCAGAAGTTATGGCAGTTCTGGTTTTCTTGAGAGTGGTTTTTGTCTGGTCCCAGCGGTAGTACCGCGTGCCCCAGCGGTAGTACCACTTGGAGCTCTCAGCCATTGTATCGCTGCTTCCGGGCGGTGGTACCGCCAACTTGCTCAGCAAAGTCTTGGGCGGTTGTTCCGGCCAGGCACCGCCCAAGTACCGGTCAGGCCTCTGTTTTGATGCGGTACTCGGGCGATGGTGGCCCGGTTGGTCCGGTCGTACCGGTACCACCGGTGTCTGGAACGGTTCTACTGCTCAGGAATTAGCCGCCCGAGCGCTCAAGGCCATGCGGTTGCACCGGCCCGGTACCGCTCGACTACCGCACTCAGGGGTGACTCCCTTCTGTTCCTATGCGGTGGTTGAGCGGTGGCTGGGCGGTTGGTCCGGTTGTTCTTCTCAACCGGTGCTACCGCCTGGTCGCCCGGTTGTACCGCCTGGTAGGGTTCTGCACGTATACTATGGGTCCCGGTTGTACCGGGACCAGGAGCGGTAGTACCGCTCGTGTGCGGGCTGAGCACATAACGGTTGGATTTTCCCCCTCCTATAAAAGGGGGTCTTCTTCCCCATTGAACCTAACCTTTTGAGCTCGTGTTCTTCCCCCATTGTTGACCTTCTTTGAGCTTGCTAACTCTCAATCCCTCCATGGATTCTTGCTAGTTTTTGAGGGAAAAGAGAGAGGAGATCTAGATCCACATTTCCACCAATCACTTTCTCCTCTATGTGAGGGGAACCCCTTGGATCTAGATCTTGGAGTTCTTGGTGTTCTCCTTCTTGTTCTTCCTCTCATTTTCCTCCCTAGCATTAGTTGCTCCGGTGGGATTTGAGAGAGAAGGACTTGGGCACTCCGTGTGCCCTTGCCATTGCATTTGGTGCATCGGTTTGAGTTCTCCACGGTGATACGTGGAAGTGAAGTTTGAGAAGCTTATTACTCTTGGGTGTTTGGGCACCCTAGAGCTTGTTCCTCTTGGGTGCCTTGGCGCCCTAGACGGTTGGTGTTGTTCAGAGCTCAATCATTGTGGTGTAAAGCTCCGGGCAAGCGTCGGGGTCTCCAATTAGGTTGTGGAGATCGCCCCGAGCAATTTGACGGGTACCGGTGACCGCCCCCAAGGGTTGCCAAAGTGTACGGGTTCGGTGACCGCCCCCAAGGGTTGCCATTTGTACGGGTTCGGTGACCGCCCTCAAGGGTCCCTTAGTGGAATCACAGCATCTTGCATTGTGCGAGGGCGTGAGGAGATTACGGTGGCCCTAGTGGCTTCTTGGGGAGCATTGTGCCTCCACACCACTCCAAACGGAGATTAGCATCCGCAAGGGTGTGAACTTCGGGATACATCATCGTCTCCGCGTGCCTCGGTTATCTCTTACCCGAGCTCTTTACTTATAGCATACAATAAGCACTCAACTAGAAGCACGGGTAAAACTCAAATAAGAAATCTAACCAGAAAGTTCAACTTAAGAACTCCGGTTTGCAAAAAGAATCAAATCAAACGAAGTAACAAAACTCAAATTATGAAAGAAACAAGATTCATTTACTAATCTGAACTTAAGTCAAATTTTACAGTAGCAAAATGTTGTTCAAATTGATTAAACAGAAAGAGGGCTTCGAGACGAAGATCTAGGCGCTTGAATCGCCTGATTCCGACTAACGAGCGAAAAGTTATACTAGAACGAAGATTAGGGCAGAAATCGTGATCGAAAATAATCGCAAAAAACCCTGGAAAAAGAAAACTGACAAACAGGCTAATGAACAAACGTTTGTTGTGTGCGGTTAACGGGCGAAACCGTTCGTTAAAACGAATGTACGAACGGGCGTTCGCTAATTAAATAAACCGACAAAAACTGAACCGATCTAAACAAAAAAACGAATCTAGGTTTTTGGAATAAAACCGATCGGTTTAAAAAAAACCGCGGCTACCTCGACGAGGTCCGGCGATGGCGGCGGGACGGCTCCGGTCGGCGGCGGGCGGGGCGGCTCCGGCGGCGAGCGGGCGAGACGGCGGCGGTGGCTGCTGGCTAGGGTTTTCGGGGTGGGATGGGCTGGCGGGCTGCGGCTCGGCTTATAAGAGGCCGGCCGGGCTAGAGTCCTAGTTGGTTACGGCCTGACTAGGTCGGTTGACTTTTTTTTAAATAATTCCGCTTGGAAAAAGAAAGGAAAGAAATACTAAACGGATTTCAAAAATCCTGAAATAAATTTTCTCCATCCTCTAAAAATCTAACGGACAAGGTGCACATTTATTTGAGCCTCTAATGCAATTTTGAAAAACGCATATTTTTCCTAATCCAAATAAAATAGAGGCAAAACTCCGAATAAAATCTTATTTGATTTTAATATTAAATCTCCAATATTTTTTTATTTTGGGAAGTCATTTTATCCCCTCTATTTTTATTTTCATAAAAGAAATATTTGAAGAGAAAATAATTAAAATCAAAGATCTTCATTTTCAAAATTTGAGAAAAACTCAAATATGAAAATAACAAAATGCCCAACTCTCGCCATGTGTCCTTAAGTTGCGTAGAATTTCTAGGATCAAACCAAAATGCAATAAAATATAATATGCAATGATGATCTAATGCATAAATTCCAAATTGAAAATTTGGGATGTTACACTGCCGCAGCCGGCGAGGGAAGGGCCGAGGTACGTCTCCGACAGCCTGCTGTGGGAGCAATACTTCCGTCGCCGCCACGCCGAGCAGGTCGAGGCCACCAACGGCGTCGTGCCCTCCGGAAGGCTCAACTCCGACAACCGCTGGCGATGGTGGGGCGAGCTCGGCCGCACGTTGGAGGCCGTCCTCGAGTACATCAAGGGCGGCAACACACCCAGGCTGGAGTACCCCACTCCCCCCTCCTTCTCCCGTCGGCGTGGGAGCTCGTGGACGCCAAGACGCATGGACCCGGCGTCCTCCTCCTCATCCGACGGCTCGTCCGGCTCTCTCTTCCTCCTCCCCGTCAAGCCGGAGCCCCAGGACGCGCCGATCAGCCAGCGCATCCGCAGCTCCGGCGTCCGCATCGCCGAGACCTCCCCCACCTCTGCCCGGCTCGTCAGGTCGAAGGTGGAGCCTGACCTTCCCGCGGAGTACGAGGCCATAGTCCGGCGCGGCTTCTCCGACGAGGCCGCCCTAAAGTGGGCGCGGGTCGACTACCTCCGCGACGAGATGGCCACGGAGGAGACGACGACGACGACGACGGCAGCGGCGACTACACGAAGTTCTACAGGCTCCTCGGCATGTAGAGCTTCAAGGCCGGCGGGCGGCGAGGAACGGCGAGGGCGACAGCGGGTCTAGTAGTGTTTTTTTTCTTCTTTTATAAAATATTTTAAATATGTTATGAATTCGCCGAAGTTTGGTTGAATTTGCGCTTTGTTTGTGCCGGATCTTGTTTTTAAGAAAAAACATGGGCACGGCGACTGGGAAGCATCACGCCCCCAGCACGCGGTTTAGCACCGGTACGCCCCCAGATGACGATTTTTAGTGCCTCCTGAAGGGCCAACGGCTGGGAATGCTCTTACTCCTGTAATCTAACAACCGTGAGTTGAGATTGAATGCAATAAAGAAATCAACAGGTACGGGACGTACCTGCGGCCATCAATCTCGTCTAGCGATTCGTGTGTGCGCGTGTGTTGTTGTATTCTGGCTGACGGCAAGAATCGATCAACAATATCGAGCTAGCTAGCTTGAGCGTGGCTTGAGTAAATAAGGCTAGCTACATACAGCGCATCTCGGCGTAAAGTATCTTGCCGGGCCAGGCCGACTTGGGGCAGGAACCAAAGTTCGTCAGCGAGCTTTGTCTGTCATCGTTGTTCGTCGTCGGTTGTATCACTATCGCCGGAAGTATTCGGTGTTGGAATGCGCAAACAATCGCTACATGGGCCGGCCTTTACTGTGGATGCAATTTTCCCTTTTCTGTGAAATGTCAAGTTGCCAAAAATTGCCACATCCTTTCCAACTTTCAATAGCTAGGTCTGCATGAGTGAAAGGATGGCACATCTCTACATTGGTCCAAGAGATGCATGGTCTCTCTTTCTCCTCCACTTCATGTCAAGGACAACGGACCTAACAGTTTCTCTAGTATGTTTGGAAAGTAGGGTTTTTTCCTGAGCATAGCATGAATTTCATAGAAAATTAAAAGTTTTTTTCTAAGAGAGAAATGAGGCACTACCATATTTCAAATGGGACTAGAATGTTCATAGGAGACCCAACGCCACTGTAAGGCTAAGTGGAGTCAGGCTATACAAGACGATGGATGTGTTCTTCCATGACACGTGATCTCCTCATCGCACTTTTAATCTGAATTTTGGTGGTTGTATAAAGGATGACATACTAATGCTTGAACAGGTTTAGATGACATGAGAAACATGGATCTCCCTTGCCTGATTTGTTATTGAACGAGAAGAACCAAACTATTATAGTTGTTTTTATAAGATGATGCCCTAATGTCTTATTACCTATCTTTTATGTCTTATAAATCAACTATCACTTTCACTATATCAAACATATGGGGTTTTGAAGCATGCGAACATTTTTTATTTCTTCTTTTTTCGAAAAGGAGAAAATATCCGGAGCATGAAACCATCTACATATATTCTCGTTATGTACATATTATCAATTGTTTACATCCATGGGATGCTAGGTAATTTCCTTCACCTATATTTGATGTAAAGGAGGAGTTTTGCATACGAGTTCACTAGTCTTTGCCGCCATGGTGTTGGCCCGTGAAGTACTCGACGCTGCACATGTAGTGGGGCATGTTTTCCACCATGGCTCCCTTCTCTTGCTGCTAGAGGCCCAACGTTTGTTGCTTCTCGATGCTGAGGAAGTTGCGATTGACGCACGATGCTTATGAGAGGGAGAATTGGTCGATTTGGGGGCATTTATCTTGGTTGTGGGGGAGAAGTTGTTGCCTCCTCCGCTACCTCGTGTAACAAGGAGCTGATTCCTCAGAGACCGACTATGATTCTATGCTGATTTGGATTATGATTTTAATAAGTTTGAAACATCAAGTATTTGTCCACAAGCATATAGATGGCTGATGTTTAATTATGTCATTCAAGCAAACATCATAAAAAGGCTGAGGCGTAAATATACTGCCTCTGAGTATCCTCTGAATCCAAACAATAAACTTGAACAAGACCCAAAAAAGAGCAGCTAAAATCAATAATTTTGATCACGTGCACTCTCCCAAAATAAGAATCATATGTCTTTTCTTGAAATTTCTTCATAGACTCTTTAACTCATGTAGCATGATGCATATTGAGTGTGTCCCCAATCCCCTGGAGCATAAAAAATTATGGAAGTTCAAAATACTTATGTGAGTGAAGATTTTCCTTTGGTTTTTAAATTGGAGAGTACTCTTGACTAGAGACAACCTTGCACACCAAAATTGGTAGCATTGTATGGTTGTGTATTTTACAACCATGACGAGCCAATCAAACTCCTATTTTTTATTCTAAAAGTCTACCAATGCGATGTGGCATGTTGTTCATCTAGCTTCTAACTTATAGCACCCATGTTGTGTGCGTAAACTTTTGGCAACTGGCTGTGGGGATTGATAAAATAAATCGTCACATATCCTCATGGAGTGGCAGTCTTATGTGGGGCAATGCCTGCTTTTCAAGAACAACAAAAAGTGAGTTTCATTTTCTGTGCAATTTATTCATTAGAATCAGTGTAGGCCTCACGCCAAAGACTCCCGATAGCCTTGGCAGTTGGTCATGTGTTGTAAAGGTCGCATGACGTCGCCTCTTCTAAACGAAACCTAGAGGTACACATTGCCCCCGCCCCCCAGAGAGGGGGCACACGAAATCTCTTGAGTAAGTGTTAGAAATTGAACACTTTCATGGGTCCTAACATGGGTGTACAAGGGTTTTGTTATGGTTAAAAAGTCAATACAAAAATTTGAAGAGGCACCTCCTTCATAAACTATACTATCTCATAGGACAATTGAGGCCTTCAGTGTGATTCTCCCCGGTTTCGGGGCCGCCAACCCAACTCCTGCTAGTACCTGAACTCTCTCTTGGTTTGCTATGATCCAATGATCATTACAGAAAAATGAGTAATTGTCACATGGGGTGGTCCCTTTTGAAGAAAAGGTAGGGATAGACGTTGATGGGCCGTAGAGGGGCCGGCATAAGATCATACGAGGAAGTGTTACACCCCACCCCTCCCCCCTGCACGCCTTTGCATGGGGTCCTAACATGGGTATACAAGGGTTGTGTTATGAGAAAAAGTCAATACACAATTTTGAAGTGGCCCCTCATTATAAGCATCACAATCCCACATGAGGCAGATTCATGTCTTCAATGTCAACATGCGTCGTTACGGAGCCGCCGACCCAACTTCTACTAGGGGTTGGCCTCTCTTTGGATTTGAATGATCCTATGACCTATTACAAGACAAACAAAGATTAAATGCACATGGAGTGGCACTTTATTTAGAAAATCTAGGAGCTAGACACTCACGGGCCCACCGTAGAGGGGGCGGATCATCAAAGTGTTGAAACCACTCCTCCTTTTGCATGGGCTCTTTAACATGTGCACGGTAGGGTTGTGTACTAACTAAAAATCCAATACACCCAACTTTAAAGTGGCTCCTCCTTTACAAACCGGATTACCCCATAGGACGATTCATGCCTTCAGTGTGAACATCCCCCTTTTGTGGCCGCCGACCAACTCCTACTATGACATGGCTTCTCTTTGTGTTTTCCATGATTCTCTGACCTATCCCAAAGCAAACAAATACTACAAGTCATATGGAGAGGCCCCTTACAAAGAAAAGCCGAGGACTAGACGGTGCGCCTCCGGCAGGTCAAATGAAGGCGCGTGCGAAAGTGTCAAAAGCACTCCTCTTTTTGCATGGGGACCTAACATGGGTACACTATGGTTGCGTAATAAGGAAAAAAAGTTAATGTACAACTTTGAAGTGGCAAACAGGTGGTAAAAGAGAGATAGAGCGAGAAATAGAAGGAACAGAACGAGTAGCGGAAAATTGATGGGAGAGAATGGGCGAGAAAGAGAGGGGGATAAGAGAAATACAATAATAGAATGGTAAAATAAAAAATAAAAAAACATACCTTGTGTATTATCTAGTTGAAAATACATGGGAAAAAACTCCACAACTGTAGTTCGAGTAATTTTTTATCGGGCACTCGGCTTACATTATGACATTTAAAAAAAATGAAATATGTAAGCCGGGTGTGACGTTAGATAGTACTCGTCATATCGCAGTACTTGTGTAAGTTGAGTGCTTTTTTTCCCTTTCTGTGATGAGTTTTCTATATAAATTAACTTTTTTGTGGATGTTTGATAACCCACAAGTATAGGGGATCGCAACAGTTTTCGAGGGTAGATTATTCAACCCAAATTTATTGATTCGACACAAGGGGAGCCAAAGAATATTCTCAAGTATTAGAAGCTGAGTTGTCAATTCAACCACACCTGGCAACTTAATATCTGCAGCAAGGTATTTAATAGCAAAGTAATATGATAATAGTGGTAACGGTAGCAAAGTAATATTTTTGGGTTTTGTAGCGATTGTAATAGTAGCAATGGAAAAGTAAATAACCGAAGAACAATATATGAAAAACTCGTAGGCATTGGATCGGTGATGGAGAATTATGTCAGATGCGATCGATCATGCAACAGTTATAACATAGGGTGACACAGAACTAGCTCCAGTTCATCAATGTAATGTAGGCATGTATTCCGAATATATATAGTCATACGTGCTTATGGAAAAGAACTTGCATGACATCTTTTGTCCTACCCTCCCGTGTTAGCGGGGTCCTATTGGAAACTAAGGGATATTAATGCCTCCTTTTAATAGAGTACCGGACCAAAGCATTAATACATAGTGAATACATGAACTCCTCAAACTACGGTCATCACCGGTAATGGTCCCGATTATTGTCACTTCGGGGTTAACGGATCATAACACGTAATAGGTGACTATAGACTTGCAAGATAGGATCAAGAACTCACATATATTCATGAAAACATAGTAGGTTCAGATCTGAAATCATGGTACTCGGGTCCTAGTGACAAGCATTAAGCATAGCAAAGTCATAGCAACATTAATCTCAGAACATAGTGGATACCAGGGATCAAACCCTAACAAAACTAACTCGATTACATGATAAATCTCATCCAAACCATCACCGTACAGAAAGCCTACGATGGAATTACTCACGCACGGCGGTGAGCATCATGAAATTGGTGATGGAGGAAGGTTGATGATGACGATGGCGACGGATTCCCCTCTCCGGAGCCCCGAACGGACTCCAGATCAGCCCTCCCGAGAGAGTTTAGGGCTTGGCGGCGGCTCCATATCATAAAACGCGATGAATCCTTCTCTCTGATTTTGTTCTCCCCGAACACGAATATATGGAGTTGGAGTTGAGGTCGGTGGAGCGTCACGGAGCCCACGAGGCAGGGGGGCGCGCCTAGGGGTTAGGCGCGCCCCCACCCTCGTGGACAGGCTGTGGGCCCCCTGACATGGATTCTTCTTCCAGTATTTTTTATATATTCCAAAAATAATCTCTGTTGATTTTCAGGTCATTCCAAGAACTTTTATTTCTGCACAAAAATAACACCATGACAATTCTGCTGAAAACAGCATTGGTCCGGGTTAGTTCCATTCAAATCATGCAAGTTCGAGTCCAAAACAAGGGCAAAAGTGTTTGGAAAAGTAGATACGAGGAGACGTATCAACTCTCCAAAGCTTAAACCTTTGCTTGTCCTGAAGCAATTCAGTTGATAAACTGAAAGTGATAAAGAAAAACTTTTACAAACTCTGTTTGCTCTTGTTGTTGTAAATATGTAAAGCCAGTATTCAATTTTTCAGCAAAGATTATGAACTAACCATATTCACAATAACATTTAGGTCTCATGTTTACTCATATCAATGGCATAATTAGCTAGCGAGCAATAATAACAAATCTCGGATGACAACACTTTCTCAAAACAATTATGATATGATATAACAAGATGGTATCTCGCTAGCCCTTTCTGAGACCGCAAAACGTAAATGCAGAGCACCTTTAAGGATCAAGGACTGACTAGACATTGTAATTCATGGTAAAAGAGATCCATTCACAGTCATACTCAATGTAAACTAACAGTAATGGATGCAAATGAAAGCGGTGCTCTCCAACTGGTGCTTTTTAATAACAGGATGATGACTCAACATAAAAGTAAATAGATAAGCTCTTCGCAGAGGGAAGCAGTGATTTGTAGAGGTGCCAGAGTTCGGTTTTGAAATAGATATGAATAATATTTTGAGCGGTATACTTTCATTGTCAACATAACAACCGAGAGATCTCGATATCTTCCATGCTACACACGTTATAGGCGGTTCCCAAGCGAAATGGTAAAGTTTATACTCCCCCACCACCAACAAGCATCAATCCATGGCTCGCCCGAAACAACGGGTGCCTCCAACTAACAACAATCCTGGGGGAGTTTTGTTTGCAATTATTTTGATTTGATTTGAGCATGGGACTGGGCATCCCGGTGACCAGCCATTTTCTCATGAATGATGAGCGGAGTCCACTCCTCTTGAGAATAACCCGCCTAGCATGGAGGATACAGACAGCCCTAGTTGATACATGAGCTATTCACGCATACAAAACAGAATGTTTATTTGAAGGTTTAGAGTTTGGCACATAAAAATTTACTTGGAACGGCAGGGAGATACCGTGTATAGGTAGGGAATGGTGGGCTCATATGGAATAACTTTGGGGTTTATGAAATTGGATGCACGAGAAGTATTCCCGCTTAGTACAAAAGGCTAGAAAAAGACTGGGAAGCGACCAGCTAGAGAGCGACAACAGTCATGAACATGCATTAAAATTAATCAACACCGAATGCGAGCATGAGTAGGATATAATGCACCTTGAACATAAATATCGTAGAGGCTATGTTGATTTTGTTTCAACTACATGCGTGAACATGTGCCAAGTCAAGCCACTCGAATCGTTCAAAGGAGGGTACCACCTTATCATACCACAACACAACCATTTTAATAGCATGTTGGCACGCAAGGTAAACCATTATAAACTCCTAGCTAGTTAAGCATGGCATAAGAAACTATAATCGCTAATTGTCATTGCAAATATGTTTCTTTCATAATAGGCTGAATCAGGAACGATGGACTGATCATATTTACAAAAACAAGAGAGGTCGAGTTCATACCAGCTTTCATCATCTCAATAAGTTCATCATATAATCATCATTATTGCCTTTCACTTGCACGGCCGAATAGTGTGGATAATAATAATAGTGCACGTGCATTGGACTAAGCTGGAATCTGCAAGCATTGAATTCAAGAGAGAAGACAAGGTAATATGGGCTCTTTGTTAGATCAACAATAATGCATATAAGAGCAACTCAACATTTTCATTATGGTCTTCTCCTCTCGACCCCCAAAGGAAAGGAAAGAAACAAAACTATTTACACGGGAAAGCTCCCAACAAGCAAAAGAAGAACGAGAAATCTTTTGAGTTTTCTTTTAGTTACTACTGCTACAGGCATGGAAAGAAAAACCAACTAAAATCTCCAACTATTTTTTTGGTTTTTCTTAAGGTTTTTCAAACACACAAGAAGAAAGCTTAAAAAGAAAATAAACTAGCATGGATGATACAATGAAAGAGTATGAGCATCGACAACTGGCATGAGTGTGTGAACATGAATGTAATGTCGGTGAGAAATACGTACTCC
>NC_053026.1:562051578-562085518 GCF_003073215.2 Triticum urartu | reverse complement strand
TCTGTTATTTTCAAACTTTTGAGAAACCTGAGGTTAACTTCTCTTTCCATTCATACAGTAATTATCAATCTATGCACAATTTCAAGGTGAAGATCAAACGAACTTTTGGGGTTTTATAACATAACCATTTACCTATGAAATAAACGGATCTCAGCAATAGTACAAACCAATAGGACTCCTAACCCGGTAGAAGATTGAAGTAACATATGTAGGAACAGCAATATTACAAACGCGTTGAATGGATATAGATGATAGAAAAGGTTGCTTACAGCAGCAAGGGTAACTACACGGCCTTGTTTCCTCAGAATGTTCATGTTCCTGAGTATAAAGTAAATGGTATATCTTAGTATCAACAGAAGGATTCTGTAAGTGCTAACAAAATTGCAAAATCTAAAGAAAACTACAGTCAAATCTCAAGTTGTTAAAAAAGAAAAGGAGATGCGTTAAGTACTGAAAGGGGACTGGAAAACTAAAATGAACAAACAGAAACGTGTGAAACAATTTCATGAAAAATATAGCTTATAAGACAAAACCGATAAAAAAATAAGACCAGATGGTAATCAAACACATACTTTTTGAATGAATGAGAGGAAGTGCTGGAATTGTTGATAATCCAGCCCCATTTCTGAATCTGCTCAGCATACTTCTGGAACAATTGAAATCCAGCCTCAGGGAGAGCCTGGCACCACATGGAAGTCTTAGCATTAGCTATCAAAAACTCAGTTTATAACACTACAACATTCGCGCATGTCCACACGTGTTATATTAACACAACGCAGCAGATGACAAATATAAGAACATGAGGTACCATTTCCTTCTCTGAGTCCAAGTAAGTGATACCTCGGTCTTCATCTGATAAAACCTGAAAATCCAATCAACATGTAAGATGAAAAGCCCTATTTAAAAGTTGTTCCCTGGTAAGTTTACCATTAACAACCTTGCTACGGAGCTCCTCCAAACGTATCCTTTCATCAGCTGCATGCTGCACAGGAGTAAGATAGGACATGACTTTCTAAATATCTCAGAAAATATTTTCTGCCATCATACATGCATTGTCTACTTTCGAAATTACACGAACATAGGGAATGCATGCTTCAGAATTCACTATCGCGATATAATAGGAATACTTTCTGATATTGGACATATATCCAAAAACCTCAACAACAAAAAAAACTGCGATCAAGCATGATGAAGTCAAGGATCCACTTCATGAACATTCGCTAATTATTATTACTGCAAAGAAACAATAAATAGATATACTACTAAAAATATTTCATTTGCCAGGAATGCTGTTTATCAAGTAATAAGCTACAAACCTGATCAACAAGGAGTAGCATTTCCCCAGATATGACGGGAATAAATTTCTTATCCAGCTGCAACAAAACTCTTGCCTCCTCAAAGCAATTTTTATCAATACACTCAGGAACTAGCGAGCTAGAAGAGAGATGTAAAGGCCCAGAAGAAATGTTAAGTATATCGTCGTAGCATGCGGAAGGAATATGTGGCGACTCCAAAGCCTACACAAGGAGATAAAATAGTAAGCATAGAATTAGTGCACAGTAACTGGGCCATATTCAAGTCCATATATGTGAGTATCTCAAACTTTAATGCATGCTCAACTGTATGCTGGTCAGAGTCATCCCGCCATTTAGTTATTTGAGCAGTAAAATTTTCAAGCCCATCAGAACATGTCTCTTCATGCATTTTCACGTTTCCCTTCAAGCTGACCCAAATGAGAGAAGCGTTCAGTAACAGGCTCAAGGACTTTTTCAGCATTACGTAAATGCGGGCAATAGCAGAATACCTGAAATTTAGGCCACAAAATTCACTGCTGCAAGTCTCAGGAATAGGCTGGGTTGCACTCATATTTGAGATATTCTCTGGTGCAGGTGCAGTTTCTACATTCAATTCGAACAGTACAAAGTTAGCACTGACAACACAATACACAAGGATGGCAAAGGTTGCAAGAAGAATAACCTTCTGAGTCCTTAATGGGGATATCTTTATCACCGTCTGCTGTCAATTTAGTCTGAGGATGATTTAATCCAGGGAATTTTCGTTTGCCTTTGTAAAATGGTGGGGCAGAACAGCTCCTAGATCTACCCTTGGAAAACCTGGATCTCCTGTCGCATCCAAAATTGTCTTGATTAGGTAGATCTTTAATAGGCACACTGTTGTTTGCCAGGTGGGAAGAAGAGCCATTCAACTGGTAACCGTTGGTACTTTTCTCGGGAGAAATAATGTGTGACAATGGTGCACTGATTTTTGATTTCCACGGTATCTCATCATCTTCAGAAACAAACTGATCGACATGATTGAGGTAATTCGGTGACTGAGGTTCATCATCTAAGTTATTGAAATGTTTAGATCCTTCACATATTCTTGACGAATTACTGGTGAATCTGTCCCAAGTAGATCTAAAATCACTGTCCATATTTTCACAGTTCCAAGAAGCAAACCTTTTACTTGATCTCCTCTGCAATTCCAAGCCAGTCCTTGCATGACTTTGACTGCTAGGTGTATCAGGTAACAAGAATGAATGAGATAAATGAAGATGGTTATCTTTGATGGAGGACATATCCATGACGTCACTTTCCCACGTTGCACGGATATCAGGGAAGTTCATCTGAGCAATTGCATTAGTTTCAAGGCCGTCAACATATCCTGCTGCAGTCCCCAACTGCTTTCTTGTACTGCACCTTTTCAAGATAATGGGGGTACTACAACCTTCATGGTAGAATTCATCACTGAAGTGGGGCATCTCAGGGCAAGAAATATCACCCATTGTCTCTGTGACTTCATTGAGTAGGCAATCATCATCGAATCTATCAAATTCAGTATATAATCCATCACAGCCAGACATGTTTCCATTTATATTAGTTTCATTATGCATAAAATCACAGGTAATTCTGTTGGGTCTATTGACAACCCCAAAGCAAGGTTCTTGGAGATCAATTTCTGGACCCATTATCTCAGACTCTTGGTTATCAGCTGAAAGGCCTTCAGTTTGCACATCTTCAAAATTTCCAACTTCACAGGAATATGCATGCCCATGGAATATACCTTCCATCCGTCGCTTTTTCCAAACAGTTGGGTTAGCACCTGAAAGACTACAGTCTTCTAGCTCGGAGGAACCATCCTCCAACCACTGATAACTGACCCTTTTAGGAAAATGTGTAAGATCGTTCCTAGCAACATTGTCAGAGTGTTCAGATGCATCGCTGATTCGATCTGGATAACAGACATGCCATGGGGATGGTTTCATATCAAAAGAAAAGTAGTCCAGGTCTTTAGGAGCTGTTGCTGCACCTGTACCAAAATTGCTTTCTCTGACTGAACTCTTACGTGGAGTGTGATCCTGTAAATCAGCATCATCTTCCTTGTTCTGTACATTTTGATGCTTTAGGAAGGCCCTATTCAACTTCACTGCAGCCACAACACCACAACACGTGAAGAAAGGTCACAACAAAGAAAAACAAATGAGAATCAAAGAAGTAAAATATGTTCACCAGAAGTCACTAACCATCACTTTTCAGAGGAACACAGGTATCATCAATAGCTTTGCCTGCCAGTAGGAAAGGGTAACAGTTACAAATCCATTCATACCAAGAACTTCTCCAAAATTATTCAGTTTTAAGACATTACAAGGCAAATGAAGATCTTAGCCTCTAACCTTTTGATGATTGTGGTACATGCTTCTTCCAGTAGTTTGTGATAGTTTGTTCAAAGAAAAACAAGATACTTTGCCAATCCTGAACAGTAAGAAAAGAAGGAAATATTAAAATTAAGCTATGAGAGAGTAAATTCAGCTGAAAATGGAAAACATAAAAGACATCAACGTCTTATTTCTTACACTAGATAACCCCCCCCCCCCCAAGTTGCTGCGGAAATTAATAGCAATGAAATTATCAAAATAAAATTAGAATATACATATGAGAATAATATTGCACCACATTCTCACCATATGACAGGCGGCAAACCTAGAGGCAAATAGAGGGTGGATGCATGTTATATTGCCTTGTGACATTCAAGTTCAATTATTTGTTGCTGAAAAAATAAAAAATGATGATGTGGAGGGCTTGCATGTAGTGGAAAGTGGAAGTGTTACATGCGCTTGATGATGTGGATGGCTTGCATGTGAATTTAAATAGGATCACTTACTTTGATATATAGGATGCCAGAGACACGAAGTGTGCTTGTCCAATTTTGAATAAAAACAAAGTGTGTGTAATATCCATACAAGTAGTAAAAATCAACCTTTCCTAGAAAAAATGGGAAAATCAGAACTCAAAAGCACACATATACGTTGAATCACCTTGAATTCCACAATAGTCTTTGAAGGCTCAAAATGTAGATCATAGCTAGATCTAGGGCAGAAGAAGTTCAGCAAAAATGCAGGGTAGACATTAGTCTTCTGCCTCTTTCGGCTCTGAATATCGGTTTCTTCAATCGTCCTTGTAATAGAAGACTGGAAACTAGCTGCCAGACTATTCAGAATATTATGGATTGGGCTTCTACTGACGAATCTTGAGTTGATATCTTTGAGAAGTAAAGGATGATGTCTCCAACTCAAGTATTTGAAAAATGGTAAAGGAAAGTAGATAACGAATAATTGCCGAATAGGACTGTAGGATACACAAGTACTGGAAATCCTGAAATGGAAAAAAGTGCACTTTGCTAAAGAAAATTTGTCAAAACTTCAGTTTGAACAGCTCGGAATACACAGAAATGACATTACCTTATTACAGAACACATTTGTTGGTCCAGAGATGTGCCCTGAAAGAGCCCAGCTTTGATGTGAGGTAGATATTTCATGAAGGCAACTGGAGACATCATTTCCAAAACTGTCTGATATAAGAGGCAAAGGGGATGATGAAGGAACTGTGTATAGCAACTGATCTTCGCTGCATTTGTAGAAAAGACATGTAAATTGTAAATATGTAGGTAAGACTAAAATGCCTAGTATAGCATGGTAGAATACCTCTACCTGTCAGTGTCAAGAAGTCTGACTGAAAGCTGTGGATGAATAAGTGCAATTCGCAGGACACACTTCTTCACATTGTGCAGTTCTCTTTTATGACTACAAAATATTACATTTAGAAATCATTACTCAAATTATTTATCATACAAAGCTGTGAAATCAGAGAAACATGTACATGTGAACAATAAATAAAGGTCAAATATACCCAGATTGCATTTGTTTTCTCCGCACAGGCTGGTTATAAAAAAGCTCCCGAGCAACAACTACAAAGATGAAACTTCTCTGATAAGTTCGCCAAGAACATGACAAAAATATAGCACACATGACTAGAGAAAAATGACAGCATCTCATTCTTCACATGCATTGTGTATTATAGTGTGCCTAACTTGGTGAACATGTGTAGCATGCATAACAGCCACTCTGCTTTTATTCAAGAAAAATATCAAACAAGTACCTGTTGTACCAACAGCTTCCCTCTGGTCATCTATTCCTAAATGTGAGCATTTGGATCCCTGTGCAGTTGCCACAGGACAAGACATTCAGATACATTATACATGAATAGGTCAAGAGTATGCACAACAGTAAATGGGTATAGTGTGTAAGCGGTGCCTTTATTATCTTGCAGTACGAATTTGGCCTCCCACGAGCCTTCGTCCTGACTTCAACCACAGAGATATCAGAAAGTGATGCGAGCGCTTCACCATTTAATCCAAAACTTCTAGAACTAGATTCCGCATCACCCATGACATCAGGAAACTTGGATGTTGCTGTGATGGCAGAAGGAGGTTATACATCATTAGCACACTGAAATCCACTGAATAGCATTGAGTAGTTCTTTCTTTAGATACTTGCACAAGGTGGTGAGCCTCTACTTAACAAATGACAAACAAGATAATTAATTGAATCTGAAAAAAGCGGTTCCTTAGTTCCGTCAAAGAAAGGGGGGTTCCTAGTTCCGTCAAAGAATAAGGGGTTCCTAGTTCCACCAAAGAAGAAGGGGTTCCAAGTTCCATCAAAGAAGGAAGGGTTCCTAGTTCCATCAAAGAAGAAGGGGTTCCTAGTTCCACCAAAGAAGGGATTCCTAGTTTCAATCAAAGGAGGGGTTCCTAGTTCCATCAAAGGAGTTCCTACTTATTAACAACCAAAAGAATCCAATCCAACGATGATGACAGGATATAAACTAAATTGAGTTGAACAGTGAGAGAAGAAAACAAGATAAAAAATCAGCCAGCTGGAGGTACTAATGCAACTAACATGTCACGACCAACGAGTGATGAAATAAATGTATGTAAGTATGTTATCTTGGAATCTGTATGTACCTACTGATGATTAAATATATTTGCATGCCCTTCTAGTGAAAATAAAGCACCCTTGGTCATTTATCAGTCGTCAATTTATAGCCTTATGCAAGTAACAATAAGAATTCAGGGTAGAATAAGCATATCCCCTTTGAATATCAATCATCGAGGTCAACTATCACAGAATGGCTTTTCGAAGCAAATCAAGCAGTCATTTCTGTATGAGAAAAATCTCATTCTGATGTCCATGAATTCAAATGAGCCCCCAAAAGATATGATTCACTGTGCAAGGATCAGTTGCAACGATGCAATTTTTAAGATAAAGCAAATAGTACTGCTGAGTTAGGAAAAGGCAAGCTTATAAATACAAACAAACAAAAAAATCTAACTTACCATATTTTTCTCCTAATAGAACCAATTCATCTCGAGCAATACCACAACCTGCAATAAGTACAACAAAAAACAAGTTTTTCAGAAGCAAATCCCAGTGATAAGAAAGTTCAAAACGTAATGCAAGCACATACCATCATCTTCCACTTTAACATAACATGCTCTGACATTTACTGAAACGTCGATCTGAAATAGGTACAGGCGTATAAAAATGCCAATACATGATGCTGAGAATACCAATGTAGATCATTTACCCTTTTTGAATGTGAAAGTAAAAAAGCAATACCCAATATAGAAAATACAAGCCGAACTGTGGACTGTTTTGCATTTATGTTCAAATCAAAGGAAACCTATTCAGGACAGCATATAGAGATTCTTTTCTATTCTCCTACATTTGAAAGGCATACCTTTCTGGCATTTGCATCGATGCTATTATATACCAACTCCTCGACAACCCTTGGGAGGTCAGACAAGATAATGCTTGAGCGCAAGGAGCTGTGGACGCTTTTGGGCAAGCGTTTTATGCTCTGCATCGACGTGTTCTGGTAAAAAAAAAGAACTTAGATCAGCCAACGGTAAAGACTGAAATGTATCGAAGCAGGCAGTGTCCGAAAACTATTCCAGAAACTTCAGATAACTAACTAACTTGTCGATATGCTACTTTTCATCAGGTGAGGACTGATCACGATGTGAGATTACAGATGCAGTTCTATCATTGAGGCAAAATGTGCATGTAGCCAACCAACCAACATGGTAAGGAACAGATTGTTTTTCTTTTTCTCTTTTTTTTGGAACATAAGGGAACAGATTATCTAGGCTGCAACTCAGAACGCCACTACGCCAGCCCCAACTCGCGAGCACATTGGACGAGCAAACCATCACGTCCTACTCTTACAAAAGGCGGATCTAGATGGGGTGCGCCCGAGTTTTTTGGAGGTTCGTTAGGGTTTAACCAGTCGTGGACGGAGAAGTGGCCGTACCTGAGAACCCAATGGCCGAAATCGTGGGCAGCGTTGGGATGGCGGGGGAGCGCCGAGGCTGGAGCGGGAACGGCGATTCCGGTGACGCGTCCGACGGGGGCCGGGGTGGCGGCGGGCGGCGGCCGAGGAGGAGAGGAAGGCCGCGGCGCGGCGGGAGCCCTTCGGCCGCGGAGAGGGCGGGCCGGCGGATAAAGCGCTCGCGGCTGCTTCGCGGGGGCCGGGGGGATAGGACGGGGGCTCGCCGCCGGTGGAGCTGAAGAGGGAGAGGAATGGCGCGGGCAGTCGGTGGTGGGAGAGAGGAGGGGGGGAATTGTTAATTTTCTGTTTGGGAGGGGGGTTGGGGTGAAATTTGCAAGCCGTGTTGGGCCTTGCAGGGCCTCTTTTATCGGGCCCAGAGGCCCTGCACGGTCTAACAAGTCCAATTTAGTGCAGGATAGGCCTATAATATACAGTATCTATATCTATATCCACACCAGTATAAAAAGATCTAAAGAGGCAGATTCAATTAATCTCAGCCATCAAATCATGTCAATTCAACGACCTATACTGCTTCAATGTTGAGCGTTCAACATGTTTAACGTGCAGTTAATTTCATGCCAAATATAGTGCTAATCACATAATAACACGCAACTAATATCCTATTTAATATCGGCATGCACTTAATATACTTCCAAATTAACGTGCATTGCACGTACACATTAACTAGTATGAACTAAACAAAAGAATGGTAGAACCCTAAAAAATGATAGGCCAATAGTTTGTTCAGACAAAAAATGGATGAAATCATTTTCGATGTACTTTGCCACGCTTTGGAATTTCAGATGATCCATGACCCATATATTCCAAAAAAAATGGCAACCTGTTGCCACGATTTTGAATTTCATATGGTCCATGACTCATATATTCCAACAGAAAATGACAATATGTTTTGTTACACACAATTACCTAAGGCTAGTTTTTGCAAAGCTAGATATGAACCAAACATACCTTGAACCCATGTTGTCGTGCCCATGCTATTCTTTTGTGTAACACTGCTTAGCTCTTCTGTCTCTAAAAAAGCTAGACTAGTAGGGGAGGAGCCCCTATTGGCTTTTACATCAAGAATTCTCGTGCCCCCCGCCCCCCTAATTTCTAATCGCGCATCTTTGAAAGCAATGACCGCAACAAGGGCTAGGTTTAGTTTCATTAAGTTTTTGCATGAGGTTTTCCCGTTCCTTCAGCTCATCTCGAAGATATATTAGAGGTGGCGTCCATGGCAGCAAGAGTGAGGTGGTGGCACCGGCAATGGGGATATGGAAGTGTGGTGGCCTGGTAGGGAATGGGTCAACACCAATGGTCGACAATCGCTTGCGTAGACAAGTCGATGACGAGGAAAGTGCATACATGGCATGCCAACAAATGGGCGGACAAACAAGAAAGATTCACTCCAACTGCAAATTGGTGGACAAGAGGATGGGAGCAATGATGGAGAAGAATAGAGGTAGCCAAGGTAGGAAGGGAGAGGAGGTCGCCCCATACGGAGAAGAAGAAGGTAGGCGTACAAGAAGGATATAACAAAACATAATCTTATCATATATCATGAATACAATGTATCAAGAGCACACAAGCAACACTACTACAAATAGTAAAAGAGAAGCAAGATGCGAATATGACCACTAGTCATTACCATAGACAATGTACAACAAAATTATTTTTTTGCAACTTGTTTTCAGGTAATAATTTGTGCGCACGAACATTCTTTTTCATGCGAGAAATCATTTAGGGAAGCAAGTCCTTGGAAAAGCAATAATCCAATAGCATCCCCTTTCCTGTGAAAATTTGTGGTTTAGTGGGAGTTGGCCCAAAAAAGTGCTCTGACGGTTCCCGTAAACAAAAAAGGGAACCTCGTATAATCTGCCCAATTTCCCCTCCATGTAGGGAGAGTTTATCCTTCCTGTAAACATTCCCCTAGATTTGGTGCCAAAGAACTCCTATCTCATGCGTGGACTTCCATGTGCTTCTTTGTTTTTCGCTGCCGCGATGCCGACGCAGATGACCACTGCCAATGTTGCCTCTAATCCAACATTGTTGCCGTCATTTGGTGGTGCATTGCTAAGCACCCTGCTTCCAGCGGTTGGCGTTGTGCCACTACTGGCCTGGCCTAGGAGATACATTGGCCAAGGGGCTCCGCCCCCGCCCCCCCCCCCCCCCCCCCGACCGACCTACCTCACTAGCTACGAAGCCACAGACACCGAAGAAGACGACAACGGTTGCGGCCATGGTTGGTCATTCATCCGTGTCGCCGCCCATGCTACCGATCTTCACCCCTATCTACCACACAATGATGCAAAAGTCCTTCATGCACATGTCGTTGGCCATGTCCGCCTACTCCAAGGTCGATGAGGACTTTGACATGTACAACGCCAATGAGGTGTATGACGAAGCGGATGACAAGTAATTTTTTTTGTATTACTCGTTTGTTAAAATTGCTTGTTTATTGTACATTTCACAATCATAATTTGCATTGCTCAATATTCTATACAATGTGATAATGCAATCAACAATCATACATGGATGCGATGACCGAGGCAGTAGGCATACGCGATATGTCTTTGTCCGCTTCATTTCAGGGTGGCGATGATCAAGTTGATGTTGCTTCGAAGACAACGGAAGACAACGAAGAGGTTGGGGGGGGGGGGGGGGCTTCTACACAGATGAGGATAACGCATTGGCTATGACATGACAGAGTGTAACATTGATCCAATTGCAGTGACCGATCAAAGCATGAAGACCTATTGGAATAGTTGGGCTGGTTAATTGTGTGACTCAAGTAGACCATGTCAAACTTAGTGGAATGACAGATGACATGCTGTTGAGAATCTGTTGTTCATTTTTTTTAATATTTTGTGTACATCCAAATTTGTAGGACCCCAATAGACAGCAAATGTTCGATTTTGTTATGAAAATATATGAACCATATGGCAATTGTGAACATTTTTTATGGCAAATTCTTCGAAACGACATGGCAATTTCTTCAAAATCACATGACAAATACCGGCAAATAAAGGATCTTGCTCCGAAAATTGCCTTGTCCGTCCGAAAAAATGCCATGCCAACACATAAATATATGTCACGGAAAAACGTTCATTTTGCCATGCACCCCAGCGAATGTCCACCAAATAACATTACCCAATTTGTAATGTGCAATTTACACACGCAAAAAAAAGGTAATGTGCAATTTTAACCTTGACAGCTAAACTACACAAGCGAGTTGTACAAGCAAACCACCCCTAAGTTATACGAACACCCCATAAAACCACTTTCAGAGGAACTTTTTCAGGACCCTGCTATAAATCTGATGCCAGATTTTTAAAAATGGCAAATCTAACGTTTTTTTTGCTAGGATTTGCCATGCCTGTCGAAGAGATTTGTCATGCTACGCGATTTGCCATGAAAACCGTTCGATTTACCATGCTTAAAAATCTGATGTCAGATTAACATTTTCCTTTTTTATGGGACTCGTTGATGCTAAAACCACTTTTAGGTGAACTTATTTATGGGACTCGTTGGAGATTCTCTAACCACTGTACTTATGTAAACAGTAGGGGCCGCAGCTGGAATCACTGCTGAGCAGCAGCGTGAAGCAATCTGCTACAAGAGGCAAGGCACAGGCAGGCAGCACGGTGTCTGCTTCTTCTGAACCCAGCAACATGTAAAACCCAGCTTTCCAGCGCACAGCAAGCAAGAATTGAACCACACTGCACCGCAGCATGTCAGCGCATCGCACTTGCTCCTTCCTACTCAACCAGCAAACGGAAAGCTAAAATAAAGCTGAAGGCCAGATCACACTACCACCAAACATCTTCTTACACCACCTCACATGCAGAATAAATAAACACCACAACTACTACATCAGCTTCTGCACCCACAAGGCCACAACACACCCACTAGCCCACTCCCTACACCAAAAACACACGATCATGACGACGATGATGCCACGAAGATTAAAAAAAAGAACCCGGATCATCGGTTACCGCTGCAGATGGTTCATCGAGCCATGTCGAAATCAGTGCTCGCCGGAGCTGATGTCTAACACTCGGCCTCCTCTGTAAAGCTATTGTCTGTTAGGCTGCTTCTGATGTTATTACTTGGTGGTTTGGTTGAATCAGTTGTTGAGCCATGCGTGCTTCAGGCACTCGGCGGCGGTCGGCCTGTTCTCCGGATCAAAATCGAGAATCGGGCGGAGGAAGTCGGCAAGCCCTTTGGCGTCCGGCTCGGTGAAATTGTACCTCTCGACTAGCACGCGCTCGAGGGGCCAGAACCTCATTCTTTTGACCCTCTTCAGGTCTCCGTACCGGTTGAAGTAATCCTTGGAACGGGTGCCTGAGGTGGCAATCTGAAAGACAACGGCAGGATTAGATACGGCATTTGGGATTAGACAACATGACAAAGGGAGTTACAAGATATTGTAGGGACCTTCTTAGGCATCTTTCCCAGAGTTTCCATCATCAGAGCTAGGTGATCCTGCAAAGAGTCATAGAGAGATGAGTTGGTTGGTTGGTGAGATAACAACACTTGGATGTGATGCCACCACTGTAGACTTTGCAGCTAAGAGTCAACATCTGAAGTTGATTGCTTAATGAGTACTATATCTGTCCATTTGACAGTTAATAAGTACTATATCTGTCAGATTTGACAATCTTACATAGGTAAGGTGTGTGATCCGCTTTAGAGGACAGTCCAGCAGGTAAGAGTATAACAAATCTTTTAGCTGATAATCACTGGCTACGGAACAATCTGTCATTGTCGGTACTCGGTACTTTGTTTTGTGCCAGTGTATTACATCTGGCAAGAATAACAGAAAAGCGGACAACCAGAACAGCACACTTAGATCTGTACCGGTATACCACATTAAGATGCACTTCTATTGTACACCAGTCCTATGATGGTTGGTAACTGAACATCAAATTGTTTCTATGGCTTCAGTTTGTACAATGGGGGTTGCTTTGCAGGGTCATAATAAACAAAAAGAAACCAAAAAAGCATGCTAGTACTAGCAGAAAAGTGCTCAAATCGCAATTCCTGGGAACGCAGCCCTCGCAATATCAGTTCACATTTCATTTAAATATTTCAGTTGCTAGGTTGGTGCTGTCAGGTTGGTTGCATCTTCTTTTGAATTTTAAAGTGGCACATGATCCAAAGCGTCTACTTTTTATAGTGTAGTTTATCAATTGCCATGACTCAATCGACCAACATAACAACAGCAGGAATACACAAAAATAGGGTGATGTCCGCAGCCTCGGCATAAGGAAAATGGACTAGTTTTGACACTTTGACTAATGTTAGAAAACCCATATACTAGTAAGCAAGAATATATGATAAAACCATCATTGCTAATGCTACTAGTATAAGCAAAAAAGTGCTGAAAGAAGCGACACGAAAATTATGTTTTTTTTACCTCATCTTCACTGCAACCTTGGCAAGTGTTGGGAGCAAACAGCATGTCACCGGTGGCAAGCTCAAACGCCATACAAGCGAACGACCACATATCAGCAGAATAAGAATACCCAGAACCGATGATAACCTCGGGTGCCCTATACTGCCTTGTCTGTATCACACCATCACCCTGCTGATCAGCCCAGCAGGCATTCCCGAAATCGACAATCTTGCACTTCATACTAATGCCATCCAGGCTTCTCTCCTTAACCATGTCTGCCGTGAACCCACCGAGCGACACCCGCCTCTGCAGAATCTTCGCCACGGCGCGCCTCGCCCGCGTCTTAAGCATCTTCTCGCTGAAACTGATGGATGGCGTGCGGTACTGATTCCCCTCTGGCCTCTTGAGAATCGGGGTGAGCCTCGAGCGCACCGGGTCCTTGGACGGGTTTATCGTCGACACTAGGAGGACATTCTCCGGCTTCAAATCGGTGTGGATAATGCCGAGCTCTCGGTGCATGTAATCGAGGCCGGTCAGCACCGACCGGCAAATCTCCCTCACCCTGCTCAGCCCGATGCCCTTATTCCGGTTGTACCGTATGAGCCGCAGCAGGCTGTCGCCGAGGAACTCGGTGACCAGGCAAATGTGCTTGCCGTTGGGGCCGGCGTGCTTGAAATGGTCCAGCAGCTGGATGACGCACTTGGAATTGGTGGGGTCGCCCTTGGCCGCCGCGGACAGCAGCTCGATCTCGTGGAGCGCGGCGTGCGCGTAGTCCCTCGCGCTCTTCTGGATCTTGAGCGCCACGAATCTCTGCAGGTTTTGCAATGGCCGTATCCAGTTAATAACATGTCGTGCACAAACCGTAAAATACAGAGTTCCATTACCGATGGAGGACGGTAAATATTAGTTTTGGTCCCAGTTTGCACATATCAGAGAATAAACCTGTAATCTTTGCAACAGAGATCACGAATTTGGCAAAAAAAAGAAGACAAAGATCGGTGCAGAGTTCTGCCGGCCCGAATTTGAACAGAGCCAAAGCAATGGAACATGGGTAAAAGGGGCAAAGCGCATCGTTTTGGGTTGCGGCGAACGGCCCCCGCCGGAGTTGGCGGAATCCAATAGCGGCCGATGGGAATCCCCCGACGGCGACGGCCGCGCCATGAGCGAGCACGCCGAGAAGGGCGGGCGAAGAAAACAGAGCAGGAAGAAGAAACAGAACCAAGAGGGGGGGGGGGGGGGGGGGGGGGGGGGCGTACGCTGAGGAGGGTGTCGTAGGCGAGCCAGACGGTGGAGAAGTTGCCCCAGCCGAGCTTCCGCTGCGCGACGAACCTGCCGCCGGCGAAGCGGTCCCCGGGGCGCGCGGCGTGGTAGCCGCCCTTCCGGTACCCCTCGGCCCCCTCCTCCTCCTCCTCCTCGTCCTCCGACCCCGACGAGTAGCAGTACCCGTTGCCGCCGAACGCCGCCATCGGCCGATCCGCCGGCCGGCGAGCTCCTCCGGATTCGAAAGGGGGGCGCAGGCGGGCGGGGGGGACTAGGGACAGGGAGGAGGCCGGGTTCGGTTTGATTTGGTTTGGCTGGGGATTTTCCTGGTGGAGTGGAATTAGTTTTGTTGGGTGGGGGGCGGAGGGAGAAAAGTGACCGTTCCGGCACCCCACCACCACACCACCAGCTGCCTGCCTCCGGTGGAGTCTGGAGTGGACGGAGGGGCTCCCCGTGGCACTGCTTTATACTATTGCGTTACTCCATTGTCCATACATATCCATGCATTTCTCCATACATATCCATGCATTTCTCCATACATATCCATGCATGGATTAATTGATTGTTTTGATTGCTAATTCATCACAGGTCATCAAAATAGTAAAGTGCTCATTTTGGACCAATCAATCGGCACATAAAACCCACGGTCAAACCAAAGCACCCCTTAAATCACATTTTTGGAGCCCAATTCCCTCTCTGTAATCATGATTTAATCACGGTTTTTTTCTCACAAAAAAATCACTGCTTTTTTTTACAACTTTTTAATTATTCACAACGTAATTTTGTGTGGACTCATGCACAAGAAGTAGGATGAAAATGGTACGGAGGCGGGAACACAAAACTTTCATGTGAACAATGCAACACTGATTCATAGCGGAAAAGGATTCAAAGCCACTGAACTATGTGATCCTCGTGTGAGATCATTTTCAGCCATACGGGCGCACGAAAAAGAAAACCTGGTTTGTTGGTTTTGGCGTGTTTTTCTTTTCATCACGTTTTAGTTTTCTCTTCTCCTTTTCGAAAAAAAAAGTTTTTTCCTTCTCCTACAAATACTTGCTTCTATATCTGTACTACTTTCAATTCGATCCAAATTTACTTTCGGCGTTACTTGTGTCCGTTTTTGTTTCATATATTTCGTACTAATTTATGTTTCCACTAATAATATACGTCGTTATCGATTTCTTTTTATTCTAATATCACGTACTCATTTACGTTCCCCTAAAAGTATTTGACGTTATCGATTTCCCTATTTGTTTCTAACATTTCATACTCATTTACGTTCCTCTAAAAATATTTTACGTTATCGATTTCCGTATTTGTTTCTAATATTTCATACTCATTTATCTTCCTCTAAAAATATTTGGCGTTATCGTTTTATGTTTTCTTTCTAATATTTCGTACTCAGTTATGTCCCACTAAAAAATTCCGTACTCATTTACGTTCCTCTAAAAATATTTGATGTTATCGATTTCCATTTTTATTTCTAACATTTCATACTCATTCATGTTCCTCTAAAAATTTTGACATTATAGTTTTACGTTTTCATTTACTGATATTTTCGTACCATTTATCTTTTTATCTGAAAATATTCGGTGTTATATGTTTTCCATTTAATTTCGATATTTTCATACTCACTTATGTTTCCTCTATAAATATTCGGCGATGTTTTTGTTTTTGTTTCTGATATTTTGTACTTATTTATGTTTCCTCCACAAATGTGCGGTGTTTTATATTCTGTTTTCGTTTACGGTATTTCGTAATCGTTTACATTGCCTTTGAAAATATTTGATGTTATCTGTTTTGTTTTCAGTATTTCATATCATTTATATTTCCTCTAAATGTATTTGAGATTTCCTATTTCCATTGCTGTTTCAAAGATTTCATACTCATTTATATTTTCTCTAAAAAGATGAATTTAAATGTCTCTGCATTTTACCCGCGACAAAACGAAGAACCATAAATATAGAATGGCAAGTCGTATGTAGAACAAGTATGGGGCTATGAGTCGTTGGATCTGCATGTACGGATGCATACCTTTTTTTGTCGGGAAAACTTCCAATCTATTCATTTTTCAATCATGGCAGTACAATGAACAGCAGAAATAATAAAAATTACAACCAAATTCATAGACCATGTAGCGACGACTACAAACACTAAAGCAAAGCAAAGGCGTGCTGCCGTCAACATCCCTCCCTCGCCGGAGCCGCGCAACACTTGGTGTAATAGACAGTCGAAAAGTCGCCGTGCCAAGGCCTCATATGCCCAACACACCAGAACGGCAACCGCCACTGACAAAGAGACGCGTAGATCGGAAGGATCTATCTCGAAGACATATGAGTGTAGATGAACGAATACCAAATCCAAGTAGATCCACCAAAGAAAACCACCAACATAATCTCGCGAGATTCGCCGAAGACACACCTCCATACGCCATCGGACGATGTTAGACGCACCACATTAACGAGGTTAGGCGGGATGAAGCTTATTCCATCTTCACGGAGCTGTCGACGACGCCTCGCCTTCCTGAGTAGGATACAAACCCTAACAAAACTAAAAAAATATCTAAAAACGAAACTCTCCTGCTGGCAAGGGCTAGGATCCACCGTGACCCATGTCCCTAGGGCCACTAGGGAGGCAGAGGAACCCTAGCTTTTTGTTAGAAGAGGAGCCGACGAAATGTGCATTACTGTATTAGCATCTAACGACCTAGAGTTGTAGTATGACCTAGTAAATGAAAACACGGAGGCAATTCTCACCTTAAAAAGAAGTAGTACAACTTTGCCTCCCAAACTTCACGGTATTGTGCGAACTGATGCGTAGCTCAGATGGGTAGGTTTATAGAGGGGAGCACACCGATCCCCCCCCCTCCAAAAAAAAGAGGTGAGTGTATGTACTCCCTGTATTAGCTTTGGTTAAAGTCAAACTTTATAAACTTTGACAAAGTATGTAGATAAAAAATTAACATATATAATAAAAAATCAATATCATTAGATTCATTATTGAATGTACTTTTACATCATATAGATTTGTTATGGTAAATGTTTGTATTTTTTATTATAAACTTGGCCAGACTTTACGAAGTTTGACTTGAGTCAACTCTAATATGCAGAGCGGAAATGTTAACGCCCATACGTGTGGGCGTTCACCATCCCGACCACACGCAAGCATCTCCGTTGGCAACTTTGTGCACGAATCTTGGAACAAACCGGCCGGTTTTCTGCGCCACGTAGGACGAGGCGCGTGTGCGGTGTGCGAGTCAGTTCGCCCGCACGTTGGTTGCCATCCCGCGGTCAGCGGTTGCCACTCGGAGGCGTGCGGTGGAACTGCTATGCGCCCACACGCCACGCTCCGACCGCGGTTGACGTCAAACACGTCGCACACCTCTGCCCCCTCTCCCTCACGGTTCCATTTACTCACCCGCACCGCAGTTACTGGCACAACCCACTCGCATTTCAAACCATTGGAGGAGAAGACGAGGGGAGAAGGCGACGGCGGAGGCGGAAGAATCGACGGTGTTCGCGGCCGTCGGTGGTGCTCGCCGGAGCGCCTGCGGGTTGAAGGTAATGCTCGCTGCAACTCTCGCAATCCCTTCCTGCATTTCCCCCCCCCTTCCCTCCCTGTTCGATTCCTCGATTGAGATTCGTAGAGATTCAGGTGATTCGGCGATGTGTCGGCGTTCCCGCCGGCGCCGAAGTCGTCTGCTAGCCGTTTTTGGTGGCACTGGGCAGTTTTGTCGCGGCCGCGGCGGCGGCATCGTCGGTGTGGTTATCCCTGTTCGGAGGCACGCACTAGTCTTGCCTATGGATTGGGCAGGTGTCTCCCGGTTTGTTTGATGCGCATTGGTTCGAATTTGTGTCTGCAGTCAGTTCGTGGGAGAATTTTGAGGGTGAATTTGAAGTCGCGGTAGTTGCCATTGAACCGTAGATCTAGTTAGTTGGGTTTTGAAACTGTAGTATGAGGCGAACTTGATAGTTTCATTAACTATCATGATTGTGTGGCAACTAACTCCCTGAACAAATGTGATAGTTGCCATAAACGTGTTTCCCCTTGCGGCAACAAATTATTGAAATGACTGTGTTAGTTGCCACATATAAGCTTTCGCATGGGACAACTATTTTTATTGAATGACTGTGATAGTTGCCACACACACGCTCTTCCATGTGGTAACTAAATTTGCTGAATTACTGTGATAGTAGCCACAAACATGATTTTTCATTGTGGCATCTAATTTTTCTGAATGATTTGTGATAGTTACCACACTGTGATAGTTGCCACAATCGGTAGTCAATGCAGTTTCAGGAGCCAACTGCACTGGACGGCAACTAATGTGCACATCAAGTGTGCCTGTTGCCACTTGGATAATATATTCATGTGGCAAATAGAATGTGAACACACTGTCTGTTGTCATTCTGCAGATAAGACAGTGTGGCAAATTGGCTGCATAATGTGGTAACCAAATTTGCATATCAACTGTGTCAGATGCCATACATATGCTTTGCATGTGGCAAGTTTTTGACTGACCACATCATGTTTGTTGCCATGCCACAATCAGTACAATATGGCAAATTCATTGTACTGTAGGCGCAATGTTTTTTGCCACAACGACTTTGTGATATCTGATCACACTGTGGCAATTTTCAGGTTCTTGATTAGATGTGGTTTCATCGATTTGTTGTAGTATGTGTTGCATTTCAGCACGGCAATTTCACCCTAGCACATTTCCGCCGCCGAACAAGTGGCATTTGATTGGTGTATTTTTAGGACAGTGTGTGAGCTGCCACATCTTAGTTTTTGTGGTGTGGAGGATTCTGTGACTTTCTATCGTACTATCTTAGGCTAACATGGCAACTTCAACATTTTTTGTTTTCAAGTGCATTTACCATATGTACACTTTTTTTACTTGATAATGCAACCAACGTGCTTACTTGCCACGTTTATGTTTTCGACAATCATAGGAGGGGTGCATTTGTATTCATGTTATTTTTTTCTGCATTCACTAGTAGACATTTTCTGTTAGGTGGCAACTGCTTACCTCTTGCATTTACATTTCCACCATGACAATTTGGTCTGTTCCTATCTCAGCAGAATGGCTCGTGGCGATCATCAAAACGATGATGATGATTTCATGGATCCACCACAGCATAATCGAGCAGCTGGACGGAGAAAAGAGGGTGATGAGGTAAATGTTCACACATCCCCCCTTCCTCCTGCTTTATGTTAATGGTTGACACCTCGAGCTTGCAGTCGTCTGACGCGAACTAAAATTTCATGACATTGCAAAACATGGCAACAACTGATCACTTTTTGTCTGTTTTTTTGTAGAAGAAGAAACGTATTCGCAACAGAGCCTCCCAAGAACGACTGACTGCGTTGACTGACAAATTCACCGACGATCAGAAGGGGGCTGCTGCTGAGATGGGTATGCAGTCTATGATGGATGTCCGGTGCACGAACCTTGTCAACCCTGTATGCGACTGGCTTGGTGAGATCTACGACCCCGCCTCTAGGGAATTCGTGATTCCGGGACGTGGAAGACTACCGTTGAACGAGGAATCCGTGTTCTGCACTTTGGGTGTGCCTCGTGGACATATCAAAGTCCCGTACGAGGTCAACAATGAGATCGAGGAAGCGTTGTTCCCCCGTTTGTTTCCTGGGTCGGAATCCATGCCGAACACGTCTGCAGTGGCAGATTCGCTGCAGGCCATGACGACGCATGGAGATGTTTTCAAGATGAAGCTACTCATGTACCTCATCTCAGCTGTTTTCGCACCGACCACCTCTCTTCGCCCAAGCAACAAATGCTTCCCCATCCTGGTGAATGATCCATCTTTACTACTTTATTTTCCTTTGATCTTTTTGGCTCCGATGTCATGTGTAAAGCTAGTGACTACCAGCGTTTTCTGATGTTTTTTTCCATTTGATTTCTGATGCGGCAACCTTTTTTGTCTTGAAATTTTGTGTGGTGCAGGCGGATCTGGAAAATGTGAAGAACATGAATTGGTGTAAGTTTATTGCCGACTTCCTGCACGATGCATTCTCAAGCAAGATGTACCAAAAGGGCTGTCGACTGCATTTAATGGTATTTCTTTTACCAGTTCTTTCCGTGAACACTGTTTTTTAACACACTTTTATTCATGCATGACAATCTGATCATAACAAGATGGCAACCTGATCATATCAAGATGACAACTGCCATAATGACAATATGGCAACTGGCATAATGACAATATGGCAACTCCCATCAATAGTATGGCAACTGTCATCATACTATGATGGCAACTGCCATCATAACAACATGGCAACTATTATCACACTATGATGGCAATTAGCACATGTAGATGGCATCTTCTTCTTTTTCTTCTCTTCTTTCATGCACCTCAACTTGATTATCATGGGAACATATATTATCCTATTTTCCTCCACACAGTACCCATGATGGCAACTGATATTTCTTTCTTTTTAAAATTGTTTTGCATCAGCTCATGTACGTCGACTGTCTTGATCTGTCCATCATGGATTTCACTGGGACAGGAGGCCCGCCGCCCGCGCACAAGTTTGCTGTTTCTGCGTGGACTATCAACGCTGTCAAGGCTGTACTTGCCGCAGACAAGGCTACTGACACCACATATGGAAAACTGCAGGTTAGTTCTGGTTTCTTTGCCCACACGGCATGCCTACAAATTGGCATGAGGCAACCGTCTGTGGGTCATAAGAGATGACTACCTTTGTTATCCATGGCTGTCTGAATACTGTATCCATGTCTCATTCCACATGGCAACTCTTTTCATTCGTGCTTAAACTTACATTCTCTCTCTTATGTCCTAGCTTTTTTCTTTTCTTTTTTTTTGTTCTTTCCAGCTGATGGCCAAGCATGCTATAGACTACAGCGTGTTTGGGGGCCTCAAAACTTTGGAAAGTGGATGGACGTGCACTCAGCTCCGTCTTGCCCTGCCGAGGTAATCAAAAGATCTACATCTATGGTTTGCCGTGGAGTATTTTTTGATGTCGTGCAAGTGATTGCAATACGGGTGGTCATTAATGCTTCTTTGTTTCGTGCACAGGCGAGGGCACATGTTGAACATCTAATAGGGCAGTTTGCATCTGGAATGACCGGCTTGCTCGGGAAGTTGGTTGAGGGGTGGACGTCCCTCAGTGGCTCTGACAGCGACGCGGTTGCGAGGCAGTTCACTTCATTTGTCCCAGAACGTACACACCGGCCAACCGGTTGCCGTGGCCGGTATGACTACAACAGTTCCCAAGAGCCTGCTGACACACAAGATGAACTAGGTGGAGATGCTAGTCTCAGCAAGGATGACGATGATGTCATGGAGAATGTGCAAGAGGACACCGATGATGATGAACATGATGAAGTTCGCGCAGGTGGTAACAAGGGCAAGGATGCAACAGATGTCCCCCAACCGGAGAAAATCAAACAACATACGACTGCGAGAGGCGAGGGGGTTTTGCCATCAAAGAGGGGGAGGGCTCCAGAGGGTGTTGGGCAGGGTTCTGCTGGCAAGAGGTCTAGGACCGACCCAGTAGCTGCCAGGAAGAGGTTCGACTTTTATTTTAGTTTTTTGCTTTGTCTATTTTCTTCGAACAGACTCATCCTTTTTTTGCACTTGTTTTTGTCAAGCACGGCAACGAGTTTGCTGTCTGACAATTGCCACCTTTTTTCCCTCCATCTCATACGTGCAGCGAGCCGACAGCTGGTGGACGAGCAGTTACGAAGAAACATGCGCCAATGCCAACCTGTGTTTCTGCTCGATTAAACAAAGGCGCCCTCGTTGCCGGTGACACCCCTTCCACCAGGTCATCTCCTCGCATGACGACGACCAACACCGGGGATCCTGTCGTGTTGCCAGACCTGAGGAAGGCAGTCAAGAAGTAGGGTTTTTCATCCGCTTTCATTGACATAGCGCTATATTTTCTTGATTTTCCAATGCATCCGTTTAGCTTGTCACATTCTCTTCTGTCATCGCCCCCCACGTGGCAACTGCTGTTTTCTAAATGATTTTTTCCTTCCTTTTTAAGTGTATGGCAACTCCTATTGTTTTTTACATGGCAACTGGAATCTAGGCCAAATGGTAACTTTAATGTACCTAATGGCAACTGCCATCTTTACCGTTGGCTTGTGAGCTCATCCCACACCTAGGTTTGAAATTGCATTCATGGCAGATCAGACATTTTTATCATTCTTCAAGTTTGCTAACATGGCAACTGCTGCTGGATGGCAACTGCTAATTATGACACATGGCAACTCACGTTCCCCTTACATGGCAACTACCAGCTTTTCCACTTGTTTTTCATTTTTTTAAGGCAAACATATTTTTGTTCATTTTTTAGTACTTTTTTCATGTGCTTTTTTTTGCAGGGTGAAGGAGACTACTACGCGCGGGGCCAAGCATATCAGTAAGTACCCGCTCGAACGCCTGCATTCAAAGTTGTCAACAGGGGGCAACTCAGATGTACATGAGGCACCAGGCGACAATACTGCTACTGCACCATTGACCGCTCCCACCAACTCTGATGCAAGTGGCCGACCATCTCCGCTGGCTGCAGATGTACAGGCTAGAACAACAGGCATCCGTACATCGGGGAGTGACGAGTCGGTATCTGCCAGGACAGCTAAAATATTGCCAACTCTTCTCGCAATGAAGGATGCTGCTGTGAGCCATGCCACCCCATCAGCAAGCGTTGAAGTGGACGCTCCCGAGACGAACCTAAGCAAGGAAGATTTTCGCTCATCTGACACTGATTCCAAGCGCGTGCGTGGTGGCACTCCTGTGTCCATGATAGAAGCGGCTGAGGCGGCAGTTCACAAGGATATGCCATCTACAGGTGAGAGTCCTGGCACAACAGCTCCAGCTCCTATCGGTGCAGATACTGCTAAGGCGACTGTTTCGCGTGCTGGTCTTCCACCTAGGCGTCGTAGCCCCCGCAAGCAACCAACAGACATACCCAACGCACCGGCTGTAGCTAGGAGCAGGAGAGACGAGTCTGGTTATGTTCCTGCGTCCACACTGTTCCCGCCACCTGCCAAAAGCAATGTGATGGAGAAACCGGAAGATCGGAGCACAACTGATGCAGGTGTCAAGCCGGGCACGAGTGACGCAGGTGAACACCCGGAGCAGACTGCGCCTTTACCCGTAGTGGAAATCCCCAGCATAAATCTGCGCACTTCCAGGCTCCCAGTCAATGTCGGTGTCCCCTACAGCCCAAACAAGAAGATTGTCATGAAAGCTGCGGCTGATACCGCTGACAACACGCCCCGCCCTACAAATAAGGCCGATCATTCTGTAGCGGCCGATTCAGATATGTTTGTCGATCTTTCACCCTTGGATTCTGCCCCGCAAGTCATTCGTGGTCCGGCCAGTAGGAATGAGAGGCACCCAATGGCCTTTACCCCACCGAGCTTCAGCCTTGGCATCAGTCAAGATCAACCGGTGGTGCAAGATCCTATGCTAGTTGCCTTTGCTTTCCCAGGAGGCATGCCCGCAATGATGGCGCAGCCAATGGTCGAGGGTAGGAAGGCTGTCAAGTTCGCAGAGCCGATTGTGCAAGGTACACTTGTCATGTCCTTATGATTTTTATTGTATACATCTTTGTAGTTTGACTTTTGTCCCAATCATATTTTTTGGGGGGTTCTCACTTGTGATGGCAACTGACATGTGATGACATGGCAACTGGATTTGATGCACCATGTCACCTACATTTTTTTTGCTGCCATGCTGCATTTGACATTTGGGCAACCACGTGGCAACTGAAGTTGATTCAACATGGCAACTGTAGTTGCTGTCACATGGCAAATACAGTGCATTACACATGGCAACTGGATTTGCCACACCATGTCACCTGCATTTTTTATTTCCATGCTGCATTTTTTCATACGGCAATCACATGGCAAGTGGAGTTGACACAACATGGCAATTGTAGTTGCTGTGACATGGCAACTACAGTCCAACTAGATGGCAACTACAGTGCAACTACATGGCAATTGTAGTTGCTATGACATGGCCACTGTAGTTGGACTACACATGGCAACTGCCCCACCTTTTCTACCTACATCTCACATCATGCACCCTATCTTCTCACAATCCATCTGTTTTTTATTTTCTAGGTATCCTAACCCACTTTTTTTATCATTGCAGCCACCCCTGAGGAGATTTCACCGTCACTTGCCGAAGCTTACCGCATGATTGAGGAGGCAGCACTGCAGAGGAGGTCCTCACGAGGGCAAGGGCAATGAAGTTCCAACGTGCCTGCAGATACGGTATCTGAGGATACCATTAGGAGTGCCACTCCTGGTTTTGTGAGGCAGCAGAGGGTAGTTCACCCACCTCCCGCGGAAGACTACGAGCCCGAATTCAGGGACACTAAGGAACAGACCCAGCTGTACGATATCGTCAAGCGGTTTGGAAGTGCGAGGGCCAGCAGCAAGCACATGAAGGGCTGAAAGCGTAAATGACCACACCCCATAATCTCTCATTTTGCTTTGCTCCTTTTTTACCATTCATCTTCTTCGTACTTTCTATACACGATCCGCTTACGTTTTAGTTCTTTCATATTTTTTTTACTTAGTAGGCATGATTCTTCCATGTTATATCGTTTTCATACAGCTCATGTTTGGACAGAACCAAAGTCATTCAATGCGGAGCGACGTACGTCGACCTGGGTGATCTTGCCGAGTCCGTGAGGCCAAATGGTAAAATGTCGACGAATGTAGTTGCATGCGGGATCGACTACATCAACAATCACACCGATGTGTGTGCCGACAAGATAATCATGCATTACAGTGTGACCTGCAAAATATGGGATGGTGACTTCCACCACAAAATCCTGAGGAAGAATTTTGCTCAACACGGTGAATTCAAGCTCACACTGAAGAAATATGTGAGTACTCCTTCCCTGTCTGCACTGTTTTTTCACATGGTGTGGTTTTTTGCCATCATTTGCACTTGTGTTTATGTGGCAGATGTTTTCATGTGGCAACAACTGCCGTGCACATTGACTTCTTGATTTTTGCATCCCGTGCAAACTATGTGGCAACTTGATAGTAAAATACACAGCACATTTTGTTCATACATGGACGACAACTTTCTTTCAACTACCCCCACCCATAACCAAACATTCTACGTGATTCTAATTTTTTTGTCCCTCTGCTATTCTTTATGTGAACTATGCTTCTCATTTCTTCACTTTTAAATGCAGGTCATGTTCCCCATGTTCCAGGAGCTTGCACCACATGACCCACACGACAAGTGTGGTCACCACTATGCAATTTGTCTTGACCTGAAGAACCAACGTTTTGAGGTGCTTGATTCAATCCGTTCGGAAGCTGATGCAGACCTTACTACGCATGCCGAATTCTTCATTAACAACCTCAAAGAGACATGGAACCGTCACTACGAACATTCAAAGGTCCAGATCAGGCATTTCCCGACTGAGTATGTGGCGACTGCGAAGCAAGGGAACACGTAATTTCTTCCTTCCTTCATGTGCCATTTACATCAATCCAACCCCTCTTTTGTTGTCACATCTGAATTGAAGTCTATCTTTGTTACGTCTGTCCTTTTTGCGTGTTCACCTGACTCTTTTCCTCGTGCAGGACGGACTGTGGCTTTCACGCGTTGGAATACTTTGCAAAGTGGGAAGGCAGAATTGTCCCCGCTATCACAACTGCAACGGTCGTTGAGCTCCGGAAAATCTACACATGGAATTGGTTGACGAATGAAGATTTCAACAAGCGGTCCGGAGCACGCGAGTTCGTGGAAGAAGCTGTCAAGAAAGTCATCAAGAAGTACAAGTGATCACGTGGCGTTACACACCGGACGCATACCTTACATTCTGTTGCCGAGGAATGTAAGGTACTATCTCTTTGTTCTCGTCGAAAACTATGTTTGTGTGCTATGTTATGACTGCAACCCCGCGTAGCCTACTATGTAGTGGTGGTGTGTGAGCGACATTTGAATAGTTTCTGTAATATATGTGTGGACGTGAACCTATTTTAGGCGTTACAACAGATATGTTTTTATGTTTATCATTATTACAATGGTTTCATCGTTTCTAGCACCGGTTTGCTGTTTCGAATGCGTCTACGATGTTTTTAAAAAAGATGGCAAATGTAGTTCATCAGACATGGGTAGTGAAAGTCATCGTCGTTTTTCATTTTGGCTGTTTTGCTTCTTCTTTTTCATCGCTAACTGCACCGGCTAGTATGGGTAGGTTGATCATGTAGCCACAACCTTTGCTGCGGTTTATGCACGTTACGCTTTTTCCAACTTGTTTCCCATACATTGCACACAACACACTATGTGTCTCTAAACCGCGTCGTATTGTCATGGAAATATATGCCATGCAGAGTCATTACAAACACCATGGCATATTTTCAGTACAGCTAACATGGCAGATACAGTACAAACAACATGGCAGATCCAGCATAATTAACATGGCAGATACAGTACAACTAACATGACAGATCCAGTACAACTAAAATGGCAGATCCAGTACAACTAGCATGGCATATTTAGTATAAAATAGCATGACATATTTAGTATAAAATAGCATGGCATATTTAGTATAAAATAGCATGGCAGACTAACTACACATAACATGGCAGATTAACTACACATAACATGGCAGATTAAGTACCCATAACATGGCAACTGCATTTATCCATTCAATGAATTTTCCTTCCACTTCTGATGCCCCTCAAGAGTCATTCTCCCAATTTTTTTTAAAAAATTCTCATCATCTAGGGTACAAAACAAAATGTCCACAAGGACCATGTCACATCGCCCCAATTTTTGCTCATGGATTGCCCGCCCCTTTCTTCGTTTTCTTGTGTTTTGCTTGGATCTCTAATCCTGATTTGTACCTTATCTCTCTTGGACGACCCTTTGTGATGGAACGAGGTGGGTTCCTGACCTGGGTCTGTGTGCTTGCTGTTCCAGATCCTATCCCCGAGTTTTCAGATGATGGCCCCGTGGATGAAGGCACACTTGATGTGCGGGGGAACCGGTGTAAGGCTTCCTCAGCTTTCCTCATCTTGATCTCATCAAGCTCTCTTTTCAGTGCCTTCCTATGTTTTTCTGCGACTCTCGTTGTCTCATCACTCTTGCACGCTTCATCAATTAGCTCAGCATAGTTCTTTGTCAGCACAACGTGCCTCACGGCTTCCATGGTTGACTCAGGTCTCTCGTCATGCACAGCCAGAACTGCATGTGTTGTCTGCGGTGCCAACGCGTCGTCAGCGTCCCAAGTCCATCGCCGCCTTATGAAATGGCGGGGCATCCGTGTCACAGCGTTCATGTCCATTACTTTTAGTATGTGACAGCACACAACACCGTCCCGTTCGAACTTGCAGCATTGGCAGTAGTACTCGCCTTCGCCTATCGAGGCTTTGACGAAGTAGTTCCTTCCTTTGTCTGGGTCTTCAGGTTCTGAATCTGACATGCCCAAAATAGAACACACCTTGAACGTATGTTCGTCCACCTGGAAAGCCGTGAACATGCTGGCACGCTTTATTTCTTCCTGGAATCTGCAAGTTTTGTGTGTTTTCTGTTAAACTATCGTGCGCTCTTTTCTTGTACCATCTTATGTTGTCATGGAAATAGAAATACATTTTGTTTGAACATGGCAAACATAGTTCATTGAACATGACAAATATAGTACGTTGAACATGGCAAATGCAGTACACTAGACATGGCAAATGCAGTACACTAGACATGGCAACTGTAGTGCACTAGACATGGCAACTGTAGTACATTTTCAACTGGACATCGTCATTTTTCCACACCAATATTTCCCAATGGAAGCACATTGCATAAAACATGGCAACTGCCCTTTTATTTAAACATGGCATCTACAGTTGAGTAAACATGGCAATTGCATTTCAACAAACATGGCAGATGCATTTTATTAAACATGGCAACTGCATTTCAGCATATGTGTCGCCAATATAACATTTTTCCAGTTGACATTGGCATTTGCATGCCAACATGCCCCAATGGAAGCACAGTGCATTAAACATGGCAACTGCACTTCATTCAACAAGGAAAATGCACCCGAGTAAGCATGGCAAAACAGAATTTTCATTGAACATGGCAACTTGCAGCTGAGTAAGCATGGCAAACAGTATTTCATTAAACATGGAAACTGCATATCATGGCAACTGCATTGCACTCTATAAGGCAACTACTGACTTGGTGCTTTTTCTGCAAATAAGACTGTAACGCAACTGACTTACTTGTTAAAGATCTTGTTGGTGTATATCTTGCTCATTTGCCTCTCTATCGGTAAATACGTTAGCAATTTTGGCTGCTTTAGTGTCGTGGTCGCTTCTTGCTGTAGCTCAGATCCCAGAATTTTTTGTTGCAAAGCTGTGTACTGCTTGGCAAACTGTAGCAATGAGTTGCCAGGGCTGATGTACCGCTTCAAAACAGCATTGAACCCCTCGCTGTGCTGCGTAGTCTGCAGAAAGGGGAAGAAGCACTGCATGAAGTAGGCCGGCACCCAGTACATTCGCTTCTCCCACAGGCTAACAAGAGTCTCGTTGTCTTGGACTTGATGTGTTTCAGTCATGGCCATCCAGCTCCTTTCAAACTCCTCCACCGTCAAGCTGTGGTCCACGCACAGCTCGAATGCCTTGTGCAGCTCTGGACGGTCAGCAAAGAACGGTCCTAGCGTATCCTCAGCCTTCTTTATAATGTGCCACCTGCAGTGCCTGTGCACTGCCAACGGAAAGACCTCCTCTATGCCTGCACGCATGCTGAAATCTTGGTCTGTTATTATGTTCATCGGAGCAAGTCCATCCATGCACTCCAAGAAGGTCTTGAACAGCCAAACGTACCCATCCGTGTCTTCATTCCGGACGAGCCCGCAGCCGAACTGCAATGACTGATTGTGGTTATTTATTCCTATGAATGGAGTGCATGGCATCTTGTACATATTGGTGAGGTACGTCGCGTCGAATGAAATGCAATCTCGGAAATGTTTGTAGGCTCTCCTTGCAGCACCATCCACCAAATACATGTTCCTGACACGGTCCTCATCGTCCAACCTTATCCTGTAGAAGAAATCTGGATCTTCCTTCGCTTTCTCATCAAAGTAGGCCATTGTGGCCTCTATGTCTGCCAACTTGCTCTCTCTACGGTACTTGGCCTGTAGGTTTGTGACGTCAGCTGGTATGTACGGCAGGCTACTCAGAGTCCCCTTTTTGCTGTGGATGAGAGATAGTATCTGTACCATTCTTGATGGACCGACGTTACAATCATGTAGCAGCTTTACGAATTGCCTTTCGACGGGGGTGAACCCTCTGTGGGCGGTCAGAAATTTTACCAGGTCGAACTTCTTTATGAGTTGGTGGTTGTGCTCGTCAAAATATTCATTGACCACCCACTGTGCTCCATCCACGTTTAGCTTACACCGGACAGGGCACTCAGTCTTGAGAATGATACCTCTCTTTCGTTCCGGAACGACAGGCGCAACACCTTTCCCCTTCTTGTTCCTCCGTGCCTTGTGGCACCTCATCTCACCTCTGCTGTACTCGTTAGTTTTCTTAATTTTCCTATGGTACTCGGTGTTGACCGCAAATCCATGGAACTTTGCATATGTCTGGTAGTATTCCTTTGCTTCTTCGAATGATTCAAATCTCTGCCCAATGTATGGTGGCTGAGGTACCACGATCTCTGATTGCCCACCATCTTCATCCCCTTGTGCGTCGTCGTCAGTTTCATCATTCACTTCAGTATCGGCGGCAGTTGCATCTACTTAAGTGTTGCCAGTGCTTGTGTTCAAAGGGGTGCTTGTCGGCATTGCTGGAATGATTGCCATTCCCGACTCTGACTCGAAATTGTTTGTGACATGATTGTCTGCTGGCTGGTGGAACGCGTCTTCCGTGCGCTCAGAGCTCCCCGCAGTAGATGTCCCCGCGCCGCTGTTCAGTGTAGTTGTAGGCCCTGTAATAGAAAAAACAAGTACGAGAGTAAGATTTTTGTTTGGATAACATGTGTATCGCAACGGATCACACCATCTTCGAGTGATTTGGCATGACATCATTTCAAACAGCAAGCCGTGAGTCTGCGCGTGGACATGTATGGCAGTTGTAGCTGTCCAGTCATGGCAACTACTGTAACATGGCAGCTATTGTTTTGCCTACAAATAAAAAATGTAGCGCTGTTTTTTGTGGTTCAGTTTTTTTCCTTACCTTATTGTGCTGCATTTGACCATCTTGTGTGGTCTGTGACACCATAATGACATGCTCCACCTGCAATTTGTGAAGCTTGCCACGAGACGTTTGCCGGGTTACCACCAGCGTAATAACCTGTAAGCATAGTAGTGGTTGGTCAATTCATGGAAAATGCAGTTTGTGCTAGCACGGCAACTGCAGTTGCCCCTGATGTGGCAACTGCAGTTTTACCGGCATGGCAACTATAGTTGCATCGGTATGGCAACCGCAGTTGTTCCTTCATGGCAACTGCAGTTGCCATGGCATGGCAAATGTAGTTGCACTGGCATGGCAACTGCAGTTGTTCCTCCATGGCAATTGCAGGTGTCCAGGGATGGCAACAACAGTTGTCCAGGGATGACAAGTTTAGTTTTTAATTCATAGCAATTGTAGATGTCCAGTCATGGCAATTGTAGTTGTCAACTATGCTCCTTCTGCTAATTGAGCATCCGCAACTTCACTTTTTTATGGACTCACCTGTGTATGACGTCGATGGCAGGTACATGGGTGCTGCCTGATGCCACGTGCTGCATGAAGGCTCTGCATTTTCACCCGATAACTCGTGAGTCCTTTTGCCAGTTTTTTTGCATGTTCATTTTTCATGTCCACAGCAGTATGTGCTCTTTTTTCGTTTTGCATTACCTTGATTAGCCATACTAGCTAGTTGAAGTTGGCTGCCCGTACATTTGTCAGTGTTAGCGCCTTGTGACTGAACTTGCCACGGGGCCCCCCTAAGAGTGTTTTGGTAATAAGAACCTGCGAAAAAATGACAGTGTATGACATAAGTAGAATGTCATCTTCATCGTTGCGAAGATGGCAACTGTTCTCTTCTTTTGTTATCACGCATCATACCTACGCCTGCATACTGTTCTAGTAGTGGCAGCAATGGCCCTGCAGAGATGAGTTGACTGTACTCTGATGCATCCCAAAGGGGCGTTTCTGGTCTTTGAGAACCCCAAGCATCAGCGCCATCTCCGTGATTCATTCTTTCCGTGTCTCGCTTCTTTCCGATGTGTTCTCAATCACTGGATGAATAAGAAGGCATCAACAATCCACAAGAATTGTATTCTTCTGCTACTTGCACATAGAAGATAGGGATGGCAAGCAACAGGTCAAAATAGGTGGCAGCTACTGACAACGAAAGGTGGCAACTGTCGTTATACACAAGTGGCAATAATTTTTCCCACCCCTTCATTCCAAAAATTGTCCTTCCTGCCCTTTTTTAGGGATTCCTACTCATCCATTTCATACCCAACTACTTGCGTCAATTAAACTATGAACTTAAGTTAATCTCAAACGTAGTACATGGCAGATCTGGTGTATTCTGCCTGGCAATTGCGAATATACACTGAATCATGCAGTGTTCTACCCCTATAGCATGGACCCAGTACAAGATTGGGAGATTTTCAGCCTTAAGGATGAGAAGGATGAGATCGGGAGATTTCACCTGGTTTTAGATGATCGTCTCTGGGGGGGGGGGGGTGGGGGGGGGGGGGGGGGGGGGGGGGGGTTGGGGTGTGGTTTGCGGTGGGAGCGCCCTACGGATCTGCCCTGGTTGCCATGGCAACCAGAGATGGCCGGCGATGGAGGTCGGGGTTCGAGAGGTGGGGGACGATGGCGGCAGACGAGAGAGGGGATGGATCGGAGGCCGGGAACGACTGGGTCGTGCGGGCAGCGGGTCGTCTGGCCCGGACGGGGCAGTGCGGGCGAGGTTGCCACACACCAGACGTGCGGGCCGTACTTTTGTGCGCGTGGACGTGGTCGTGCGGGCGGGTTCCCGTCCATGCCATACGTGTGGCAGTTATTCGGACCCATGCAGAGTACTAAATTAAAACAGAGGGAGTATGTGTATGTGTATGTGTGATTGTATATACCATGTAAAAAAAGACCGTAGAGCCTAGCGACTCTCATCGGCGGGCCGGTTTAATCGTAGGTGTGAACCCACGGGGCAAAAGCCACGATCAGATCCGTCACCGGAGAAGAACGCTTCTTCGAACCAAAACATTTTTTTAGTTCCAAGACGTACGCGTTCTCTTCTTCCTGTGCTGCCGTAGGCACCGTTGCGTACAACATCTATACACTCGAGTTCTAAACGTATACTATACCTACCTCCCTCCGTGGTAGCTAAGCTCCCGCTGGAAATCTCCCTCCTTCGCTCTGCACTTGTTTTTCTTTTTCTCTCCCACGCCAGAATGTGTCTTGTGTCAGTATTCCTTACATTTTGTTCGATTAGAGTGGACTTTGTCTCTTTTTCCCTACAGTGCTGAGTTTTTTTTTTTGAGAAATCCCCTATAGTGCTGAGTGGAATGTGTCAGTTGCTAGTGGGTTGCAGTTTTTTTTTTTGAGAATCTTTTTCTGAGACAAGTGGGTTGCAGTTGGTGCAGTGTAGTAGTGCGCCTGGGTGGGCCGGCGCAGCCTCGGGCTGCCAGGTGGTGGTCTTCTTTTTTTTTTTGCGGGGGGCTGCCAGGTGGCGGTCGTGGGCACGTGTGCGCGCACTGGCCTGACAGGCCATGGGCTCTACAAGTCCGGGAGCGTGACGCGTCGTCTATGTGAAGGGGATCGCCATTTGGCCCGGCCCAGTAGTCTCTTTCTTTTCTTTTTGTTATGTTTTTAAATTTCTTTCTTTCTACTATCTTTCTACATGTTCACTTTACTTTTTATTTTCATTTTGTTATGTTTCTAAATTTCTTTCTTTCTACTATCTTTCTACATGTTCACTTTACTTTTTATTTTTATTTTGTTATGTTTTTAAACTTCTTTCTACTATCTTTCTACATGTTCACTTTAGTTTTTTATTTTGATTTTGATTTTTATCCTACTAGTAACCGAGGAGGTGCGTCTGACTAACACACTTGGTGTCTCCATGGCGAAACTACATATACATACTATTGCTATATTACTATAGTGTTCATCACTTACCAAGTATCTGTGTGTCGATGGTGCTGAAACAGTGAGCTTGCTTTGGCTTGGCTTGAGGTGTAAATTGGTCAACGTGAAATGTGAGAGAAAAGCACGGGACTCATCGTATTTATACATGGGAATGGATTTCCTTTTAATCATCTATATGCTCAATCAACATGCTACCATCCATTTTTGGAGGTGGGAAGGGGGGGGGGGTTCCAAAATGATTTAAGCAATAGGTTTTAGCTGCAATCATTTTGCGTAATTTGTCGGGTAAGAATTTCAGCATGAGAGTTATTAGTGAGATGTGCGGAAAGGAAGAGAGCACATAGCATTCTGCTCTATCATGTAGAAGAAGGCAATACGTTGATCCTAGGTGAGGTGTAAGGCCGTTGCATCTTATTTGTATTTCCGCCATTCCTTGTATAAGAACGAGGGGGGGGGGTCCAAAATGATTTAAGCAATAGGTTTTAGCTGCAATCATTT
>NC_053026.1:561965767-562050207 GCF_003073215.2 Triticum urartu | reverse complement strand
ATCGTCAGAGTTGCGTTTAATTATCTCCAATAAATTCCAATTGTATTCAATAGTCTTCATCATAAAGGAACCAGTACAAGAAGTATATTGAGTATGGAGCGATTGTTGTCAGAAAGCCGAGCATAAATTTTTTGAATAATCATTTCTCTTGAGAGCTCATTATTGGGGCATGATTATAACATTGACTTAAGCCACCCCCAAGCTTGAGCGATGCTTTCTCCTTTACGAGGCCAAAAATTATATATATAATTACGATCATGATGAACAAGATGCATAGGATAAAACTTCTGATGGAATTCCAATTTCAACCGTTTGTAATCCCATGATCACATATCATCACATAGCCTATACCATGTCAATGCATCTCCCTTCAAAGATAAAGGGAAGACCTTCTTCTTGGTAACATCATCGGGCATACCTGCAAGCTTAAATAATCCACAAACTTCATCCACATAGATTAAGTGTAAGTCGGGATGAAATGTTCCATCTCCTGCAAAAGGATTAGCTACCAGTTTCTCAATCATACCCGAAGGAATTTCGAAGTAAACATTTTCTTTTTCAGTAGGTTCAGTAGGTTGAGGAGCAACTCTTTGCTCTACTGGTCGAGGTGAAGATACCCCGAACAAGCCCCTCAAAGGATTACTTTCCATAGTAACAAGTGACAGTAAATTTCAGCACACTATATAAATTTTTCCTTACCAAATTCCACCTACCAAAGGCGCTTAACTACCGAGCAACGGCGCCAGAAAAGAGTCTTGATGACCCACAAGTATAGGGGATCTATCATAGTCCTTTCGATAAGTAAGAGTGTCGAACCCAACGAGGAGCAGAAGGAAATGATAAGCGGTTTTCAGCAAGGTATTCTCTGCAGGCACTGAAATTATCGGTAACGGATAGTTTTGTGATAAGGTAATTGGTAACGAGTAGCAAGTAATAAAAGTAAATAAGGTGCAGCAAGATGGCCCAATCCTTTTTGTAGCAAAGGAAAAGCCTGGACAAACTCTTATATGAAGGAAAGCGCTCCCGATGACACATGGGAATTATCGTCAAGCTAGTTTTCATCACGATCATATGATTCGTGTTTGGTACTTTGATAATCTGATGTGTGGGTGGACCGGTGCTTGGGTACTATCCTTACTTGGACAAGCATCCCACTTATGATTAACCCCTATTGCAAGCATCCGCAACTACAACATAAGTATTAAGGTAAACCTAACCATAGCATGAAACATATGGATCCAAATCAGCCCCTTACGAAGCAACGCATAAACTAGGGTTTAAGCTTCTTTCACTCTAGCAACCCATCATCTACTTATTACTTCCGAATGCCTCCCTCTAGGCCCAAACAATGGTGAAGTGTCATGTAGTCGACGTTCACATGACACCACTAGAGGGATGACAACATACATCTCATCAAAATATCGAACGAATACCAAATTCACATGACTACTAATAGCAAGACTTCTCCCATGTCCTCAGGAACAAATCTAACTACTCACAAAGCATAATCATGTTCATAATCAGAGGGGTATTAATATGCATAATGGATCTGAACATATGATCTTCCACCAAGTAAACCAACTAGCATCAACTATAAGGAGTGATCAACACCACTAGCAACCCACAGGTAGCAATCTGAGGTTTGGATACAAGAGATGAACTAGGGTTTGAGATGAGATGGTGCTGGTGAAGATGTTGATGGAGATTGACCCCCTCCCGATGAGAGGATCGTTGGTGATGACGATGGTGATGATTTCCCCCTCCTGGAGGGAAGTTTCCCCGGCAGAACAACACTGCTGGAGCCCTAGATTGGTTCCGCCAAGGTTCCGCCTCGTGGCGGCGGAGTCTCGTCCCGAAAGCTTTCTTATGATTTTTTCCTCGACGAAAGACTCCATATAGCAGAAGATGGGCATCAGAAGGCCACTAGGGGGCCCATGAGGCAGGGGGCGCGCCCAGGGGGGTAGGGCGCGCCCCCCACCCTCGTGGCCAGGGTGTGGCCCCCCTCTGGAACTTCTTGCATTCAGTATTTTTTTATATTCTGGAAATAGCTTCCGTGAAGTTTCAGGACTTTTGGAGCTGTGCAAAATAGGTCTCTAATATTTGCTCCTTTTCCACTCCAAAATCTCAGCTGCCGGCATTCTCCCTCTTCATGTAAACCTTGTAAAAATAAGAGAGAATAGGCATAAGTATTGTGACATAATATGCAATAACAGCCCATAATGCAATAAATATCAATATAAAAGCATGGTGCAAAATGGACATATCAATGGCCTCCTCCGTCAAGGAGGAGGACATTACTGAGCTTCGGGCGGCCGGGTACGTGGTGAAGGAAATCGTCCACTGTCTTCCAGCCCAGGGGCAAGTCGTCCCCACACCGAAGCCCAATGAGAGGGTGGTATTCATCCCCCATTTCCTCCGCGGGCTACGGTTTCCACTCCACCCTTTCGTCCGCAGGCTGATGTTCTATTACGGGCTAGACTTCCATGATGTATCCCCGAACTCCTTCCTCAACATCTTGGCGTTCATCATCGTGTGTGAGGCCTTCCTCCGCATCCATCCCCACTTCGGGTTGTGGCTCAAGCTCTTCAACGTGGAGCCGAAGGTGGTGGATGGCCAGCACGCGGAGTGCGGAGGCGCCAGGGTGAGCAAGCTGACCAATGTGTCCTGGCCAAAAGGCACTTTCATAGAGACTGTTAAGGAATGGCAGAAATAGTGGTTCTACATCACAGAACCCCGCGGCGCCACCTGGGCCGCGGCTGCTGAATTCAACTCCGACGCTCCCATGCGACTCACCTCCTGGGTTGAGAAGTGCCCGAACTGGTGCTCGCCAGATGAGCTGGTAGTGTTGCAGACGCGCATTCAAAGTATGGTGGACAAAGATATCAAGCTTGTCGATGTAATCCAGGTGATGCTAGCTCGCTGGATTCTCCCATGCCAAAGCCGAAGCTGCCCTCTATGGGAGTTCAATCCGAAGAAGCACCATACCCTGAAGAGGCTCTTCGAAACCACTCATGAAGACGCTTGGAAGTTGCTCTTCAAGGGCAACGAGACACCGCCGGCCACAGATTCGGACCACGGGCACGACATTAACCACCTCGCCAACGAGGTGTGTTATTTTTAACACATCCCCTACTTGCTTGTTTCAAGGATGATATCTAAGCTTTTATTATCATTGCTTCTTCAGGACTGGATGGAGAGGGCGAAGCAAATCTAGTGTCCGGCTCTGCTGCTTGAAGAACCAGTCATCCTGCGTTTAGCGAAGATGCTGGTGTCGGCGCCCTATAAGGCGTCGGAGAAGAAGGCCTAGGGGAAGGCCAAGGGGGTCTGGAGTGGCCCCCGCCGCAAGGGCACTTCAGACGCGACGTTCGAAGACAAGACCCGCTCCTCCGCCGTCGAAGACGACGACGATGAGGAGGAGGAGAGCGATTCTCCCCCTGATGGGGGAGGAAGAAGAGGGCGGCCTCCACAACTCTAGAGGCGGAGGTTCCCAAGAAGGGGAAAGGCCCGCTCGTGGGCAGCTCCGCATGGGACGTCGACAGCAGTCTGGAGCGACGCCCCCGCACTAAGCCTCGGGCTGCATTGTAAGTGCTAAGACTCATACATGCCCATAAATCTAGCCTCTCCTCTTTGTTGTATTGACATGATTAGTTATGCTATTGCAGTCCGGCCCATGACAGCTCCCAACGATCCTCGTCATGAGGTTCGCTGGATTCAAGGGCAATGGCCAGCGAGTCACCGCCGACCGCTTACTCCCCCAAGGCCAAGGGCAATGCAGAGGTGTTGTTCCGAAGGACTTTCCTAGGCTGGGGGGAGGCTCAGGAGGCGCCAGAAGGCGAGGCCTCCATTGACGGACACCAAGGGGAGCCAATCCCCATGGGGACTGGTGGTGAGGGCCGTATTCAGTTCGGCCCTCAGCCGGATTCAATTCCGGAGACCAAAACGGCTCCGGAATCCGGCGCGCAACCTCCTTCGAAAGAAGGGGTATCCCTATTCCGCCCATGACTCCTGTCCAACCAAGGGCACCGGATAATCTGCTAGAAGCGCTGCGAGGCGCTTCCATTGTGGATGAGCACCGTGTTCTTATGGGCACGGTAATTGAAAGGGTTCAGTCCGCCAAGAGCGGACTAACCGAAGCCTGCAGCAGCCTACTGATAGGTTTTGAGGTAAGCAACGCCAAAAAGGAGAAAATCCCAATATAGTCAGTAGCCCCTGAGACACTGTCCGGTGTTCGGAAAGAAAAAGGCAAACAGAGGATCAATCCTTTATTGCAGGAAACTAGCTAAATTTGTCTGAAATGAATACGCGGGTGTCGCTGTTGGACGCAGCCTCGCATACTGCCGAGGTCTCCGAACTGAAGTGGAGACTGGAGCAGGCCGAGGAGGAGCTCGGCCAGGTGACGAGGCAGCTCCAAGAAAAACAAGGTATGTGATAACCCGTTATGTATTCAAAAAAAGTAAAATGATATGCATTGACCGAAGTGTCATGATATGTATAGAAGTGACAACCGAGGTTGAGGCCCTGAGAAAGGCCCTGGCCGAAGCCGAGGGGAAGGCTGTCAAGGAGCAGGCCGCCCGTAAGAAGCTCAAGGCCCGGGTCAACGAGGTCCAACAAGAGCTCCAGGACGCGGTGAGTAAGTGTGAGACCTTGGAGTGCGATGCATCGGCTCAAGAGACTGGACTCGCCAAGGCTCGTCAGAGTGTGGAGATGGCCTGGAGTGAGGCCCAGGGCGCCCTCCGAGAGATCCAGGAGGCCAGGACGATCGCGGCGGGTAAGGCATTTAGTATGCAAAGCAAGTATGCGAAGAGGAAGTATCTTTTACTAACCCGGATTTGGAGTTCTCCAAGGGCTTTTGCTAATCTGCCACGTAGTGTGTCCGACGCCGCGGAGTTCCTCCGATCCGAAGAAGGGAGCTCCACGGAGAAACTATTCTGGTCGCAATATCTTGCGCCAGAACATCCGGTGCCCTTCAGCAATCAACTAAAACAGTTGGTCGAGCTGCACAGGGTGGCCGGACTGGCCATGAAGGATTTAATAATCCGTCTGTGGCCAGCCAAAGCTATACCCGGAAGTTACTTTGGCCTCATGAAGCGGCTGGTGGATGCCTGTCCTAGGCTGGACGTCGTCAACGGTCCGTCTGCATCGAGGGCGCGCGTATGGCCTTTGCCCGCGTCAAGGTCTGGTGGGCGAAGATGGATGCTGTCAAGCTTGTGACCGAGGGGCCGCCCGAGGGCAAGGAGCACCGTATACCCGAGCGGTATTTTGGCGACGCCCTGGAGGGGTCTCGTATTGTAGCGACGTAGTGTTCGCGGGACATTATATTTGAGTGAATGTATTCAAGTTCCTTCTACCTTGTATGATAAAACAAAGTGGGTTTGTAATATAATGCTTGTTATGTTTTAAATTTTACCTCCTGTGCGGCCGTGTTGTATGAAATCTGAGGGTTGGCCAGTCGTTGGCTTCTGCACCCACGAGGTAGTACGGAGGTGTTCGGGATGGAATCTAAACAATCTTGATCCAATTATATGGTCCTTGAAGGAGTTGTTTAGCGCAACGAACTAGGAAATCCGACTATGCGGCTTTAACGCCCTCACTTAGCCATAGGAGTTTGACAACAAAAACATGGGCGCGGCCCCTGGTATCCGAACTAGAGTGCTATAAGCGTCTGATCGGGAAGTACCGATCCTTCGCGTAATGCGGAAGAAATCTCTAATGATTTGCAACCTCCGAAGAGCTGACCGGCTCTCGCCGCATCATGACAGTCAGTTTTGGGTTTTCTCTACTGAGGTGCTCCTTTGGATAAACCAAGGCACAATCACAGTAGTTCTCCCTTTACCACCTTAGCCGATATAGTGGAACGTAAGGTAGCAAGCACAGGAGCCGGGCAACCCAACTATTGACCAACGACATGATTTGGAGCCAACGCATATAGTGCTAAATTCGGGGTGTCGAATAATACTTATAAAAAGTGTTCGGGCTTTTATTGTCGTGGTGTGGGGTGCTATGAAGCCCCTGGCAAACATCATACGTACCAAAGTGTACAGATGCTACTTGATGGGGTTACCCACAGGGGAGAAAAGGAAAAAAAGAAAGAAAACAGAAAGGGTGCAAAGGTGATAAGCTAGGGCCCTAAAGCTCCAGCTGCAAACTGTTTTCATTGTAATTTGATTAATACGTCGAGGCACGTTGATACAAGTAGTGCGATAAGCAACAGGCTATTTAGCATGCCAAAAACCAAGGGAGAGCTGCATGTGGGTCCTGAAAAACAGGTAGAGTGATTGTTAACGAAACCACCTTGAAAATCCCCCGTACGTTTGCGTTTCTCGCCATCTTGGTGTGTTTATCCTTCAAGAGGACTGGTGATCAGGCCATCAGACGAGGCCTGCGGGATTGAAACCTAAAAAAAGGAAACGAATAAAAGTGAAAGTATGTGTGTATCCGGTGTCGGTTGAGCCATACTGTGGATCACAAACTAGCTATGCCTCCGTTGATGCCCATGGAATTTTGAGTGCGTAGTTATGTACGCGTGGTGCGAATGCCACTACTTGACCAGGGCTGAGACGGAGGCCGAATTGCTAGTCTAGCTCCTGACGAGCCGAGCTGTCTTGCTGCAGGGTAGTTCAGACCCTCTTGACGGTGTCCGCGGGCTCAGCGGCCGAATGAAGGTTTTTCTTGAGAAGGCCGCTCTGTACTTCTGCTGCTAAGGCATTTGTGTGCTCTTCTGTATGGAGGGAGCGTTCCGTATTTCCATTGACTGTTATGATGCCACGTCGACCGAGCATCTTGAGCTTGAGATAAGCATAGTGTGGCATTGCATTGAATCGATCGAATGCGGTCCGTCCGAGCAGTGCATGACAGCCGCTGCGAAAGGGGACTATGTCGAAGATTAACTCCTCACTTCGGAAATTGTCCGGAGATCCGAAGACAACCTCGAGCGTGATTGACCCCGTACAGTGGGCCTCTACACCTGGTATGACTCCTTTGAAGGTAGTCTTTGTGGGTTTGATCCGTGATGGATTAATGCACATTTGCGCACTATGTCCTGATAAAGCAGATTGAGGCTGCTACCCACGTCCATAAGGACGCGCGTTAGGTGAAATCCTTCAATGATAGGGTCGAGGACTAGCGCGGCTAAGCCTACATGACAGATACTAGTCGGATGATCCCGACGATCAAAGGTGATCGGGAATGACGACCATGGGTTGAATTTTGGGGCGAATGGCTCTATTGCGTAGATGTCCCTTAGTGCGTGCTTGCGCTCCCTTTTGGGGATGTGTGTAGCATATATCATGTTCACTATTTTGACTTGAGGGGGAAACTTCTTCTGTCCCCCTGTGTTCGGTTGCCGGGGCTCCTCGTCGTCGTCCTCGCTTTGTTATCCCTTTTCCCTGTTCTCGGCGTTTAATTTGCCGGCCTGTTTGAAAACCCAACAATCTCTGTTGGTATGATTGGCTGGTTTGTCTGGGGTGCCATGTATCTGGCATGGGCGATCGAGTATGCGGTCCAGGCTAGATGGTCCCTAATTGTTTCTTTTGTATGGTTTCTTCCGCTGGCTGGACTTGGAGCCGCTAAATCCGGCGTTGACTGTAGTGTCATCGGTATTATCACCATTGCTTCTGCGTTTGTGTCTGTTACGTTGGAGTTTGCCATTGCTGTTTTGGACCTCAGAGGGGCCTGGCTCGCTGGCTGTGTTTTTGCTACGAGCCAACCAACTATCCTCACCCACGCAAAAGCAGGTCATGAGTGCCGTCAGGGCTGCCATAGATTTTGGTTTTTCTTGGCCGTGGTGGCAGGCAAACGATTCGTCGCGGATGTTGTATTTAAACGCTGCTAGGGCTTCGGCATCTGGACAGTCGACGGTCTGGTTCTTTTTGCTTAGGAACCTAGTCTAGAATTTCCTGGCTGACTCTCCAGGTTGTTGAACTACGTGGCTTAATTCATCGGCGTCTGGTGGCCGGACATATGTACCTTGGAAGTTGTCGAGGAAGGCTTCTTCCAAGTCCTCCCAGCTGCCGATAGAATTTTCAGGCAGGCTGTTTAACCAGTGTCGAGCTGGTCCTTTAAGCTTTAGTGGGACGTATTTGATAGCATGGAGGTCATCTCTGCGGGCCATGTGGATGTGGAGGATAAAGTCCTCGATCCATACCGCGGGATCAGTTGTCCCGTCGTATGATTCAATATTCACAGGTTTGAACCCTTCGGGGAATTCGTGATCCATTACTTCATCAGTGAAGCAAAGAGGGTGTGCGGCGCTGATACGTCTCCAATGTATCTATAATTTTTTATTGCTCCATGCTATTATATTATCTATTTTGGATGTTAATGGGCTTATTTTTACACTTTTATATTATTTTTGGGACTAACCTATTAACCTGAGGCCCAGCCCAAATTGCTGTTTTTTTGCCTATTTCAGTGTTTCGTAGAAAAGGAATATCAAACGGAGTACAAACGGAATGAAACCTTTGGGAACGTGATTTTTGGAACAAACGTGATCTAGGAGACTTGGATTGGATGTAAAGAATCAATCGAGGAGGCCACGAGGCAGGGGGCGCGCCCTCCACCCTCGTGGGCCCCTCGTTGCTCCACCGACCTACTTCTTCCTCCTATATATATCCATATACCCCGCAAACATCCAGGAGCACCATGAAAACCTAATTCCACCGCCGCAACCTTCTGTACCCAAGAGATCCCATCTTGGGGCCTTTTCCGGAGCTCCGCCGGAGGGGGCATCGATCGCGGAGGGCCTCTACATCAACTCCATGGCCCCTCCGATGATGTGTGAGTAGTTTACCTCAGACCTTCGGGTCCATAGCTAGTAGCTAGATGGCTTCTTCTCTCTCTTTGGATATCAATACAAAGTTCTCCTCGATTCTCTTGGAGATCTATTCGATGTAATCTTCTTTTGCGGTGTGTTTGTCGAGATCCGATGAATTGTGAGTTTATGATCAAGTTTATCAATGAACAATATTTGAATCTTCTCTGAATTCTTTTATGTATGATTGGTTTATCTCTACAAGTCTCTTCGAATTGTCAGTTTGGTTTGGCCTACTAGATTGATCTTTCTTGAATTGGGAGAAGTGATTAGCTTTGGGTTCAATCTTGTGGTGCTCGATCCCAGTGACAGAAAGGGAAACGACACATATTGTATTGTTTCCATCGAGGATAAAAAGATGGGGTTTACATCATATTGCATGAGTTTATCCCTCTACATCATGTCATCTTGCTTAAGGCGTTACTCTGTTCTTATGAACTTAATACTCTAGATGCATGTTGGATAGCGGTCGATGTGTGGAGTAATATTAGTAGATGTAGGAAGGAGTCGGTCTACTTGTCACGGACGTGATGCCTATATACATGATCATACCTAGATATTCTCATAATTATTCACTTTTCTATCAATTGCTCGACAGTAATTTGTTCACCCACCGTAATAATTATGCTCTTTAGAGAATCCACTAGTGAAACCTATGGCCCCCAGGTCTATTTTCCATCATACAAGTTTCTAATCTACTTTATTTTGCAATCATTACTTTCAATCTATATCATAAAAATACCAAAAATATTTATCTTATTATTATTATCTCTATCAGATCTCACTCTTGCAAGTGGCCGTGAAGGGATTGACAACCCCTTAATCGCATTGGTTGCGAGGTTCTTATTTGTTCCTATAGGTACGAGGTGACTCGCCGTGGTCTCCTACAGGATTGATACCTTGGTTCTCAAAAACTGAGGGAAATACTTATGCTGCTTTACTGCACCACCCTTTCCTCTTCAAGGGAAAACCAACGCAGTGCTCAAGAGGCAGCAAGAAGGATTTCTGGCACAGTTGCCGGGGAGATCTATGCCAAGTCAAGACATACCAAGTACCCATCACAACTCTTATCCTTCGCATTACTTTATTTACCATTTGCTTCTTGTTTTCCTCTCCCCCACTTCACCCTTGTCGTTTTATTCGTTCTTTCCCATTTGTTTTCTTGAACCATGGCCGATTCAAAAAGGGGTAAGAGTTCCCACCCGGGTTTTACCTTTGATAGTCCTTCTGTCCTCCCTAAGCTCATAAATAATGACGCTATGGAGAGACCTACTGGGGTTATCAATGAGAGTTTGAATATTTTTGATGAAGATGATGAAGGAAATATGCCCTAGAGGCAATAATAAAGTTATTATTTATTTCCTTACATCATGATAAATGTTTATTATTCGTGCTAGAATTGTATTAACCTGAAACATGATACATGTGTGAATACATAGACAAACAGAATGTCACTAGTATGCCTCTACTTGACTAGCTCATTGATCAAAGATGGTTATGTTTCCTTACCATAGACAAAGAGTTGTCATTTGATTAACGGGGTCACATCATTAGGAGAATGATGTGATTGACTTGACCCATTTTGTTAGCTTAGCACGTGATCATTTAGTTTGTTGCTATTGCTTTCTTCATGACTTATACATGTTCCTATGGCTATGAGATTATGCAACTCCCGTTAACCGGAGTAACACTTTGTGTGCTACCAAACGTCACAACGTAACTGGGTGATTATGAAGGTGCTCTACAGGTGTCTCCGAAGGTACTTGTTGGGTTGGCGTATTTCGAGATTAGGATTTCTCACTCCGATTGTCGGAGAGGTATCTCTCGGCCCACTCGGTAATACACATCACTTAAGCCTTGCAAGCATTGCAACTAATGAGTTGGTTGCGGGACGATGTGTTACGGAACGAGTAAAGAGACTTGCCAATAACGAGATTGAACTAGGTATTGAGATACCGACGATCGAATCTTGGGCAAGTAACATACCGATGACAAAGGGAACAACGTATGTTGTTATGCGGTTTGACCGATAAAGATCTTCATAGAATATGTAGGAGCCAACATGAGCATCCAGGTTCCGCTATTGGTTATTGACACGAGACGTGTCTCGGTCATGTCTACATAGTTCTCGAACCCGTAGGGTCCGCACGCTTAAAGTTAGATGACAGTTATATTATGAGTTTATATGTTTTGATGTACCGAAGGTAGTTCTGAGTCTCGGATGTGAAATGACTAAGCAAAAGAATCAGGAAATTCTGCACACAGGAAGACATGCTATGCTACAGATCAGTAGCATCCTACCCAAACAAGCAGATCCAAGCAAAAACAGAAATCGACCGATGGACAAGGAACAAACCAACCATGACGATCCATAGAAGAAATTCATTGACACATACATAAATTAGGAGAAGCAAAAATTGAAGCAATTGAGGACATAAATCAGAAACAAAAACCAGATCAATGGCGAGTGGGACGGCACAAAAAGTGAAGCAATTGACACTGAGCCAAAAGCAGAAAATACACAGTACAATAGACAATGAATGATGTAGATGAGTACAGTAAATTGGGCAACCTTCAGCCCCCTCTCCCACTCCTTCATTCCCCTCCTTCTTGGATTAGGAAAGGGAGGGGCAAACCTACTTGTAGTAGGTTTCCCCCTCCTAGGGCGTGACACCACCTTGGCCGGCCCTCTCCTCCTCCCCCCTTTATATACGGAGGAGGGGGGAATCCCATGGACACAACAATTGATCTCTTGATCTCTTAGCCATGTGCGGTGCCCCCCTCCACCATAATCCACCTCGATCATATCGTAGCGGTGCTTAGGCGAAGCCCTGCGTCGGTAGAACATCATCATCGTCACCACGCCGTCGTGCTGATGAAACTCTCCCTCAATACTCGGCTGGATAGGAGTTCGAGGGACATCATCGAGTTGAACGTGTGCAGAACTCGGAGGTGTCGTGCGTTCGGTACTTGATCGGTCGGATCGTGAAGACGTACGACTACATCAACCGCGTTGTGCTAACGCTTCCGCTTTCGGTCTACGAGGGTACATGGACACACTCTCCGCTCTCATTGCTATGCATCACCATGATCTTGCGTGTGCGTAGGAATTTTTTTGAAATTACTACGTTCCACAAAAGTGGTATCAGAGCCAGGTTTTATGCGTAGATGTCATATGCATGAGTAGAACACAAGTGAGTTGTGGGCGATACAAGTCATACTGCTTACCAGCAAGTCATACTTTGGATCGGCGGTATTGTTGGATGAAGCGGCCCGGACCGACATTATGTGTACGCTTACGCGAGACTGGTTCTACCAACGTGCTTTGCACATAGGTGGCTGGCGGGTGTTAGTTTCTCCAACTTTAGTTGAACCAAGTGTGGCTATGCCCGGTCCTTGAGAAGGTTAAAACAGCACTAACTTGACGAACTATCGTTGTGGTATTGATGCGTAGGTAAGAACAGTTCTTGCTCAGCCTGTAGCAGCCACGTAAAACTTTGCAACAACAAATTAGAGGACGTCTAACTTGTTTTTTCAGGGCATGTTGTGATGTGATATGGTCAAGGCATGATGCTATATTTTATTGTATGAGATGATCATGTTTTGTAACCGAGTTATCGGCAACTGGCAGGAGCCATATGGTTGTCGCTTTATTGTATGCAATGCAATCTCCATGTAATGCTTTACTTTATCACTAAGCGGTAGCGATAGTCGTAGAAGCATAAGTTGGCGAGGCGACAATGATGCTACAATGGAGATCAAGGTGTCGCGCCGGTGACGATGGTGATCATGACGGTGCTTCGGAGATGGAGATCATAAGCACAAGATGATGATGGCCATATCATATCACTTATATTGATTGCATGTGATGTTTATCCTTTATGCATCTTATCTTGCTTTGATTGGCGGTAGCATTATAAGATGATCTCTCACTAAATTATAAAGATATAAGTGTTCTCCCTGAGTATGCACCATTGTGAAAGTTCTTCGTGCTGAGACACCACGTGATGATCGGGTGTGATAAGCTCTACGTTCAAATACAACGGGTGCAAAACAGTTGCACACACGGAATACTCAGGTAAACTTGACGAGCCTAGCATATAACAGATATGGCCTCGGAACACTGAGACCGAAAGGTCAAGTGTGAATCATATAGTAGATATGATCAACATAGTGATGTTCACCATTGAAACTACTCCATCTCACGTGATGATCGGACATGGTTTAGTTGATCTGGATCACGTGATCACTTAGAGGATTAGAGAGATGTCTATCTAAGTGGGAGTTCTTAAGTAATATGATTAATTGAACTTAAATTTATCATGAACTTAGTACCTGATAGTTTCTTGCTTATCTATGTTGATTGTAGATAGATGGCTCGGTTGTTGTTCCGTTGAATTTTAATGCGTTCCTTGAGAAACCAAAGTTGAAAGATGATGGTAGCAATTACATGGATTGGGTCCGTAACTTGAGGATTATCCTCATTGCTCACAGAAGAATTACGTCCTGGAAGCACCTGGGTTCTAGGCCTGCTGCAGATGCTGTTGACAACGTTAAGAACGTTTGGCAGAGTAAAGCTGATGACTACTCGATAGTTCAGTGTGCCATGCTTTACGGCTTAGAACCGAGACTTCAACGATGTTTTGAACGTCATGGAGCATATGAGATGTTCCAGGAATTGAAGTTAATATTTCAAGCAAATTCCCGGATTGAGAGATATGAAGTCTCCAATAAGTTCTATAGCTGCAAGATGAAGGAGAATAGTTCTGTCAGTGAACATATACTCAAAATGTCTGGGTATCATAATCACTTGACTCAACTGGGAGTTAATCTTCCTGTTGATAGTGTCATTGACAGAGTTCTTCAATCACTGCCACCAAGCTACAAAAGCTTCGTGATGAACTATAATATGCAAGGGATGAATAAGACAATTCCCGAGCTCTTCGCGATGCTAAAGGCTGCGGAGGTAGAAATCAAGAAGGAGCATCAAGTGTTGATGGTCAATAAGACCACCAGTTTCAAGAAAAAGGGCAAATGGAAGAAGAAGGGGAACTTCAAGAAGAATGGCAAACAAGTTGCTGCTCAAGAGAAGAAACCCAAGTCTGGACCTAAGCCTGAGACTGAGTGCTTCTACTACAAGCAAACTGGTCACTGGAAGCGGAAATGCCCCAAGTATTTGGCGGATAAGAAGGATGGCAAGGTGAACAAAGGTATATGTGATATACATGTTATTGATGTGTACCTTACTAATGTTCACAGTAGCACCTCGGTATTTGATACTGGTTCAGTTGCTAACATTTGCAACTCGAAACAGGGGCTACGGATTAAGCGAAGATTGGCTAAGGACGAGGTGACGATGCACGTGGGAAATGGTTCCAAAGTCGATGTGATCGCGGTCGGCACGCTACCTCTACATCTACCTTCGGGGTTAGTTTTAGACCTGAATAATTGTTATTTGGTGCCAGCGTTGAGCATGAACATTATATCTGGATCTTGTTTGATGCGAGACGGTTATTCATTTAAATCAGAGAATAATGGTTGTTCTATTTATATGAGTAATATCTTTTATGGTCATGCACCCTTGAAGAGTGGTCTATTTTTGTTAAATCTCGATAGTAGTGATACACATATTCATAATATTGAAGCCAAAAGATGCAGAGTTGATAATGGTAGTGCAACTTATTTGTGGCACTGCCGTTTAGGTCATATCGGTGTAAAGCGCATGAAGAAACTCCATACTGATGGACTTTTGGAACCACTTGATTATGAATCACTTGGTACTTGCAAACCGTGCCTCATGGGCAAGATGACTAAAACGCCGTTCTCCAGAACTATGGAGCGAGCAACATATTTTTTGGAAATCATACATACAGATGTGTGTGGTCCGATGAATATTGAGGCTCGCGACGGGTATCGTTATTTTCTCACCTTCACAGATGATTTAAGCAGATATGGGTATATCTACTTAATGAAACATAAGTCTGAAACATTTGAAAAGTTCAAAGAATTTCAGAGTGAAGTTGAAAATCATCGTGACAAGAAAATAAAGTTTCTACGATCTGATCGTGGAGGAGAATATTTGAGTTACGAGTTTGGTCTTCATTTGAAACAATGTGGAATAGTTTCGCAACTCACGCCACTCGGAACACCACTGCGTAATGGTGTGTCCGAACGTCGTAATCGTACTTTACTAGATATGGTGCGATCTATGATGTCTCTTACTGATTTACCGCTATCATTTTGGGGTTATGCTCTAGAGACAGCTGCATTCACGTTAAATAGGGCACCATCAAAATCCGTTGAGATGGCGCCTTATGAACTATGGTTTGGCAAGAAACCAATGTTGTCGTTTCTTAAAGTTTGGGGCTGCGATGCTTATGTGAAAAAGCTTCAACCTGATAAGTTCGAACCCAAATAGGAGAAATGTGTCTTCATAGGATACCCAAAAGAGACTGTTGGGTACACCTTCTATCACAGATCCGAAGGAAAGACTTTTGTTGCTAAATTTGGAATCTTTCTAGAGAAGGAGTTTCTCTCGAAAGAAGTGAGTGGGAGGACAGTAGAACTTGGTGAGGTAACTGTACCTGCTCCCTTATTGGAAAGTGGTTCATCACAGAAACCGGTTCCTGTGACACCTACACCAATTAGTGAGGAAGTTAATGATGATGATCATGAAACTTCAGATCAAGTTGTTACTGAACCTCGTAGGTCAACCGAAGTGAGATCCGCACCATAGTGGTACGGTAATCCTGTTCTGGAGGTTATGTTGCTAGACCATGACGAACCTACGAACTATGAAGAAGCGATGGTGAGCCCAGATTCCGCAAAATGGCTTGAAGCCATGAAATCCGAGATGAGATCCATGTATGAGAACAAAGTATGGACTTTGGTTGACTTACCCAATGATCGGCAAGCCATTGAAAATAAATGGATCTTCAAGAAGAAGACTGACGCTGACGGTAATGTTACTGTCTATTGTAACACCCTCGATGCGACTATATCTCCCACGTGTCGAGGCACGACTTAGAGGCATAATCGCATTGAAGGCATATGTCGCAAGTAAGGTAATCTTTACAACGTCCCATGTAATATAATTAATAAAAGGGGAGATAACATAGTTGGATTACACCCTCCACGTCAATCAAGGTACACAAATAACATTACATCATCCAAACACTCATGGCCCGACTACGGCGCCAAAATAAAAGATAACCCAACATGCGACACGGTCCCGATCACCCCCAACTGGGCACCACTACTGATCGTCAGGAAAGGAAACATAGTAACGTTGAGAGTCCTCGTCGAACTCCCACTTGAGCTCGAGCGCGTCACCTGGAGCGGAATCATCAGGCCCTGCAACTGGTGTAATATTAATCTGTGAGCCACAGGGACTCAGCAATCTCGCACCCTCGCGATCAAGACTATTTAAGCTTATAGGTAAGGCAAGGTAAGAATATATGTGGAGCTGCAGCAAGCGACTAGCATGATATGGTGGCTATCCTGTTCGCAAAAAAGAGCGAGGAGAGAAGGCAAAGCGCGAGCGAGAAACTAGAGAACAACCTGCGCAAGCATTACTCCAACACCGTGTCCACTTCCCGGACTCCGCCGAGAAGAGGCCATCACGGTAACACACTCAGTTGATTCATTTTAATTAAGTTAAGGTTAGAGTTATCTACAACCAGACATTAACAAATTCCCATCTGCCCATACCGCGGGCACGGCTTTCGAAAGTTCAAATCCTTGCAGGGGAGTCCCAACTTAGCCCATGACAAGCTCTCACGGTCAATGAAGGAATAGACCTCCTCCCAAGACGTTCCGATCAGACTCGGTATCTCGGTTCTTCAAGACACTTCGACAGGTTAAAACAAGACCAGCAACACCGCCCGAATGTGCCGACAAATCCCGATAGGAGCTGCACATATCTCGTTCTCAGGGCACACTCAGATAGGTCAAGCTACGAGTAAAACCAACCCTCGAGTTTCCCCGAGGTGGCCCCGCAGGCTGCCCGGTTCGGACCAACACTCAGAGGAGCACTGGCCTGGGGGGGTTTAAATAAGATGACCCCCGGGCTCTGGAAACCCAAGGGAAAAAGGGGCTAGGTGGCAAATGGTAAAACCAAGGTTGGGCATTGCTGGAAAAGCTTTAATCAAGACGAACTATCAAGGGGTTCCCATTATAACCCAACCGCGTAAGGAACGCAAAATCCGGGAACATAACACCGATATGACGGAAACTAGGGCGGCAAGAGTGGAACAAAACACCAGGCATAAGGCCGAGCCTTCCACCCTTTACCAAGTATATAGATGCATTAAGATAACAAGATAATATAATGATATCCCAACAAGTAAATAAATGTTCCAACAAGGAACAGCCTCCAATCTTCACCTGCAACTAGCAACGCTATAAGAGGGGCTGAGCAAAGCGGTAACATAGCCAATCAACAGTTTGCTAGGACAAGGTGGGTTAGAGGTTTGACATGGCAATTTGGGAGGATTGAAAGCAAGTGGTAGGCATCGTAGCAATGACATAGCAAAAGAGCGAGCAATCTAGCATAGCAAAGATAGTAGTGATTTCGAGGGTATGAACATCTTGCCTGCAAAGTTGTCAGAGTTGACTGGATCCTCAAAAGCAAACTCAACGGGCTCCTCGTTAGCGAACTCGTCTCCCGGCTCTACCCAAACAAGACAAACAAGCAACAAGGACACAATCAACCACGTGCAAAGCTCAAATAACATGATGCGAAGATGATATGCTATGCGGGATGCGATGCGGGATGCATATGCAAGATTTGACAAGGGATGCACGAACCTGGCCTCAACTTGGAAATCCAAGTGTGCCACTGGAAATATGAGATGAAATCACTTGAAAACGATATAAAGAACGCCGGAATCGGAGTTACGGTTTGGAAATGGCAAGCAAAACAAATATGACACCGGTCTGCAATTTACAGCAAGTAGCCATCTAAATACAATGAGGTTAACATGCTACAGCACCCAAACATGACAACAAAATATATGGCAGGGATGCACTCAAGATGCTTAACAAAATTCTAGCACTGAGCTACGGCCAAATCATCCATTAACAGGTTCAAACCAGCATGGCAAAAATGCATATGGCAAACAGATCTCAGACTTAGTGAAATTAACACTTGTCTGGAATTTCAGCTCAGGTAGCCTTCTTCGGAGCAACAAAACTACATGCTACAGGACCTGAACATGGCAAAGTAAAGCATGGAATGGAGCTACTCAAAGAGCTTAACAAAAGTCCCTTAGTGACCTTGAGCCAAAAGGGATCAGAAAATACAATTGCAAGCATGTGAACATGGCAAAAGCATAATCAGTTCTCAGACTTAGTGAAAACTGGAGCATGATGAAAACAGATATCAAGTAGGCATGTTTACGAGCTCGATGCACTCACTACGGAGCGAGACATGACAAGCTAAGCATACACCCATCTAGAATACACAAAATGCAAGCTAGACATGGCAAGAACAATAGCATAGCATGCACGGATCAACTATAACATCATCGGCAAAATCGCTAACAAGTAGACAATCTGCCCAGATCCACGAAGTAGCAAAAGTAGAGCTCGATTGACTCAAACTAGGGTGCTCCATAATTGCAAACAAAGACATGGATGGATAGAGCACTACAAGATTAACAAAACATCCTTACTAATCATCCTCAAAAGAGGCACGGATCACTAGGAAACAACAAGAACATATGACCAAATGAAATAAATAGGTCAAGGTCTTAGTGGAATTGCTAAGTCCCTGAAATCAGCACTACCAAGTGCCTCACCTTGCAAGCTCGTGCTAGTCACCACACACATCACAAAAATACATGGGTTGCACCTCTGGAAACATGGCAAAACCCTTAACAAAACATATGTAGAACTCATGGGCATATCATGCACACAATAATCATGGCAAAAATGACAAATGTCTAAATGGAGCAGCAGATCTGACAATAATCTCAAGTAGCCTCCTTCTAACAGCATTTTGGGCATCAAGATGAACTCAAATGAAAATGATGCAATGAGATGAAATGATGTACTCTCTGAGACGAACATTTTGATATGCTATACGCCAAAAACAGAGCTACGGATGCGGAGATATGGCATGATGAACAGGAGCATATGAGCTAGGGTTTCAGGCGAAAAAGTCAACCTGCTCAGATCCAGATCTAGATCCAGCCGGCATGGATTTCGAGGATCGCCGGAGTTACTGTTCACGCCGGAGAAGAGCTTGCCGGAGGAGCTCGGACGAGGCCGGGGCGGTGAGGAGGCGCGGAGGCGGGCGGTGGCGGCGACCGGCAACTGCGCCGGCGGGTGGCGAAGCTCGCCGGCGGCCGGCGACTGCGTGCGGCGGCGCGATGGAGAGGGCGGCGCGCCTCGGGAGGAGGAAGGCGCCGGGCGGCGGGGCGCTGAACTGGGCCGCGGGGGCCCCGAGCGGGCCGGAGCGGGCCTCGGGCGGCGGCGGCGATGTAGGGCTCGCCCGGCCACGTGGCGGCGGTGGGTGGATGCGGACACGTCTGGCTCGGCGCGGACGTTGTCCGGCGGTGGCGGAGATCCGTTTTTTTTAGGGTTGGACGGGGAGAGATCCGGATTTGGAAATGGGGGAGGTATATATAGGCATAGAGGGAGCTAGGAGAGTCCAAATGAGGTGCGGTTTTCGGCCGCGCGATCGTGATCAAACGCTCTAGATGATGGAGAGGGTTTTGGGCCAAAATGGAGGGGTGTTGGACTGCAACACACACTAGGCCTTTTCGGTCCCTCTGTTAACCGTTGGAGTATCAAACGAAGTCCAAATGATACGAAACTTGACAGGCGGTCTACCGGTAGTAAACCAAGGCCGCTTGGCAAGTCTCAGTCCAATCCGGAAATGTTTAAACCCCACACACGAAATAAAGCTAGAAAAGACCACCGGAGGAGAACGAAGCGCCGGAATGCAAAACGGACAACGGGGAAAATGCTCGGATGCATGAGATGAACACGTATGCAAATGCAATGCACATGATGACATGATATGAGATGCATGACAACGATAACAACACACGGAGACAAAAACCCGAACCTGAGAAAACGAAATAACTTAACGCCGGAAACGGCAAGAGTTGGAGTACAAATTGGGAAAGTCATATCCGGGGTGTTACATCTATAAAGCTCGACTTGTTGCAAAAGGTTTTCGACAAGTTCAAGGGATTGACTACGATGAGACTTTCTCACCCGTAGCGATGCTTAAGTCTGTCTGAATCATGTTAGCAATTGCTGCATTTTATGATTATGAAATTTGGCAAATGGATGTCAAAACTGCATTCCTGAATGGATTTCTGGAAGAAGAGTTGTATATGATCCAACCGGAAGGTTTTGTCAATCCAAAGGGAGCTAACAAAGTGTGCAAGCTCCAGCGATCCATTTATGGACTGGTGCAAGCCTCTCGAAGTTGGAATAAAAGTTTTGATAGTGTGATCAAAGCTTATAGTTTTATACAGACTTTTGGAGAAGCCTATATTTACAAGAAAGTGAGTGGGAGCTCTGTAGCATTTCTGATATTATATGTGGATGACATATTGTTGATTGGAAATGATATAGAATTTCTGGATAGCATAAAAGGATGTCTGAATAAAAGTTTTTCAATGAAAGACCTCGGTGAAGCTGCTTATATATTGGGCATCAAGATCTACAGAGATAGATCGAGACGCTTAATTGGACTTTCACAAAGCACATACCTTGACAAAGTTTTGAAGAAGTTCAAAATGGATCAAGCAAAGAAAGGGTGCTTGCCTGTGTTACAAGGTGTGAAGTTGAGTAATACTCAATGCCCGACCACTGTAGAAGATAGAGAGAAAATGAAAGATGTTCCCTATGTTGTGTACCAGACCTGATGTGTGCCTTGCTATTAGTTCAGCAGGGAGGTACCAAAGTAATCCAGGAGTGGATCACTGGACAGTGGTCAAGAACATCCTGAAATACCTAAAAAGGATGAACAATATGTTTCTCGTTTATGGAGGTGACAAAGAGCTCGTCGTAAATGGTTAGGTCGATGCAAGCTTTGACACTGATCTGGACGATTCTAAATCGCAAACCAGATACGTGTTTTTACTAAACGGTGGAGCTGTCAGTTGGTGCAGTTCTAAACAAAGCGTCGTAGCGGGATCTACATGTGAAGAGGAGTACATAGCTGCTTCAGAAGAAGCAAATGAAGGAGTCTGGATGAAGGAGTTCATATCCGATCTAGGTGTCATACCTAGTGCATCGGGTCCAATGAAAATCTTTTGTGACAATACTGGTGCAATTGCTTTGGCAAAGGAATCCAGATTTCACAAGAGAACCAAGCACATCAAGAGACGCTTCAACTCCATCCGAGACCAAGTCCAGGTGGGAGACATAGAGATTTGCAAGATACATATGGATCTGAAGGTTGCAGACCCATTGACTAAGCCTCTTCCACGAGAAAAACATGATCAGCACCAAGGCTCCATGGGTGTTAGAATCATTACTGTGTAATCTAGATTATTGACTCTAGTGCAAGTGGGAGACTGAAGGAAATATGCCCTAGGCAATAATAAAGTTATTATTTATTTCCTTATATCATGATAAATGTTTATTATTCATGCTAGAATTGTATTAACCGGAAACATGATACATGTGTGAATACAGAGACAAACAGAATGTCACTAGTATGCCTCTACTTGACTAGCTCGTTGATCAAAGATGGTTATGTTTCCTGACCATAGACAAAGAGTTGTCATTTGATTAATGGGGTCACATCATTAGGAGAATGATGTGATTGACTTGACCCATTTCGTTAGCTTAGCACTTGATCGTTTAGTTTGTTGCTATTGCTTTCTTCATGACTTATACATGTTCCTATGACTATGAGATTATGCAACTCCCGTTTACCGGAGGAACACTTTGTGTGCTACCATACGTCACAACGTAACTGGGTGATTATAAAGGTGCTCTACAGGTGTCTCCGAAGGTACTTGTTGGGTTGGCGTATTTTGAGATTAGGATTTGTCACTCCGATTGTCAGAGAGGTATCTCTGAGCCCACTCGGTGATACACGACACTTAAGCCGTGCAAGCATTGCAACTAATGAGTTGATTGCGGGATGATGTGTTACGAAACGAGTAAAGAGACTTGCCAGTAACGAGATTGAACTAGGTATTGAGATACCGACGATCGAATCTCGGTCAAGTAACATACCGATGACAAAGGGAACAACGTATCTTGTTATGCGGTTTGACCGATAAAGATCTTCGTAGAATATGTAGGAGCCAATATGAGCATCCAGGTTCCGCTATTGGTTATTGGCTGGAGACGTGTCTCGGTCATGTCTACATAGTTCTCGAACCCGTAGGGTCCGCACGCTTAAAGTTAGATGACGGTTATATTATGAGTTTATATGTTTTGATGTACCAAATGTAGTTCTGAGTCTCGGATGTGATCACGGACATGACGAGGAGTCTCGAAATGTTTGAGACGTAAAGATCGATATATTGGACAACTATGTTTGGACACCGGAAAGGTTCCAGAAGGTTTCGGACATTTATCGGAGTACCGGGGACCGGGGTTACCCGACCCCCCCCCCCCCCACCAACTAATGGGCCTTGTTGGGCCTTAGTGGAGAGAGGGGCCGGCTAGGGCAAGAGGCGTGCCCCCTCCCCTTGAGTCCGAATAGGACAAGGAAAGGGGGGGCGGCGCCCCCTTTACTTTCCCCTCTCCCACTCCTTCATTCCCCTCCTTCTTGGATTAGGAAAGGGAGGGGCAAACCTACTTGGAGTAGGTTTCCCCCTCCTAGGGCGTGCCACCACCTTGGCCGGCCCTCTCCTCCTCCCCCTTTATATACGAAGGAGGAGGGCACCCCATAGGCACAACAATTGATCTCTTGATCTCTTAGCTGTGTGCGGTGCCCCCCTCCACCATAATCCACCTCGATCATTTTGTAGTGGTGCTTAGGCGAAGCCCTGCATCGGTAGAACATCATCATGATCACCATGCCGTCGTGCTGACGAAACTCTCTCTCAACACTCGGCTGGATCGGAGTTCGAGGGATGTCATCGAGTTGAACGTGTGCAGAACTCGGAGGTGCCGTGTGTTCGGTACTTGATCGGTCGGATTGTGAAGATGTACGACTACATCAACCGTGTTGTGCTAACGCTTCCGCTTTCGGTCTACGAGGGTACGTGGACACACTCTCCCCTCTCGTTGCTATGCATCACCATGATCTTACGTGTGTGTAGGATTTTTTTTTAAATTACTATGTTCCACAATAGATGATCCCGGAATTTTTCGTTATTTACTTGATGAATCTTTGAAATACGCTTGGGATAGGCTATTAAGAATTCGAGCTAGCTATGTGCCCCAATATCAAATTGAGGTTTACCTGAAAAGCTTTTATATTGGTTTACCCTCTTCATTCAAGCAAGTTCTAGATTCTATCTTTGAAGAAGGTTTTCTTGAGGGGGATCCCATTAATACTTATGAAAGGATGAAAATTATATTTGGGCACCCCATGAGTGAGAAGGTTGAATCTACCTCTCTTTTTGCTTTTACCAAAATGAAACTATCAAAGAAATGAGGGCTAGCTTAGATGCCAATTTCCGTAACGTGCTTAATCTCTCTTCCACTATCAATGGCCACGTGATATCTCAAAATAGAAAGATAAATTCTATAGAAAAGAAATTTTCTCTTTTCTTCCCTAATACCAAAGATGGAAATACCTAGATCTATCCTTGCTTTTGTGCCTAGCTAGGGGCGTTAAACGATAGCGCTTGTTGGGAGGCAACCCAATTTTATTTTTATTCCTTGCTTTTTGCTCCTGTTTAGTAATAAATAATTTATCTAGCCTCTGTTTTGGTTGTGTTTTTTGTGTTTAATTAGTGTTTGTGCCAAGTAGAACCGTTGGGAAGACTTGGGGAAAGTCTTTTTGATCTTGCTGTAAAAAACAGAAACTTTAGCGCTCACAAGAATTGCTGCCATTTTTATTGGAGAGTGCTATTTAGTTAATTCTTTTTGAATATGATTAATAGATAAATTACTCACGTCCTTTTTGGGGTTCCATAAGTTTGCATTAGTTACAGATTACTATAGACTGTTCTGTTTTTGACAGATTCTGTTTTTCGTGTGTTGTTTGCTTATTTTGATGAATCTATGGATAGTAAAAGAGTTTATAAACCATAGAGAAGTTGGAATACAGTAGGTTTAACACCAATATAAATAAATAATGAGTTCATTACAGTACCTTGAAGTGGTGTTTTGTTTTCTTTCGCTAATGGAGCTCACGAGATTTTCTACTTTAAGTTTTGTGTTGTGAAGTTTTCAAGTTTTGGGTAAAGATTTGATGGATTATGGAACAAGGAGTGGCAAGAGCCTAAGCTTGGGGATGCCCATGGCACCCCAAGGTAAAATACAAGGACACCAAAAATCCTAAGCTTGGGGATGCCCCGGAAGGCATCCCCTCTTTTTTCTTTGTTTATCGGTAACTTTACTTGGAGCTATATTTTTATTCGCCACATGATATGTGTTTTGCTTGGAGCGTCTTGTATGATTTGAGTCTTTGCTTTTTAGTTTACCACAATCATCCTTGTTGTACACACCTTTTTAGAGAGAGACACATGAAATAGAATTTATTAGAATACTCTATGTGCTTCACTTATATCTTTTGAGCTATATAGTTTTTGCTCTAGTGCTTCACGTATATCTTTTAGAGCATGGTGGTGGTTCTATTTTATAGAAATAATTGATCTCTCATGCTTCACTTATATTATTTTGAGAGTCCTTTAGAACAACATGGCAATTTTCTTTTAGGCATAATAAAAACTTTCATATAAGTGCATTGAATACTAAGAGAAGTTTGATACTTGATAATTCTTTTGAGATATGGAGATGGTGATATTAGAGTCATGCTAGTTGAGTGTTGTGAATTTGAGAAATACTTGTGTTGAAGTTTGTGATTCCCGTAGCATGCACGTATGGTGAACCATTATGTGATGAAGTTGGAGCATGATTTATTTATTGATTGCCTTCCTTATGAGTGGCGGTCGGGGACGAGCGATGGTCTTTTCCTACCAATCTATCCCCCTAGGAGCATGTGCGTAGTACTTTGTTTCGATAACTAATAGATTTTTGCAATAAGTATGTGAGTTCTTTATGACTAATGTTGGGTCCATGGATTATACGCACCCTCACCCTTCCACAATTGCTAGCCTCTCTAGTACCGCGCAACTTTCGCCGATACCATAAACCCACCATATACCTTCCTGAAAATAGTCACCATATCTACCTATTATGGCATTTCCATAGCCATTCCGAGATATATTGCCATGCAACTTTCTACCGTTCCATTATTATGACACGCTTCATCATTGTCATATTGCTTTGCATGATCATGTAGTTGACATTGTATTTGTGGCAAAGCCACCGTTCATAATTCTTTCATACATGTCACTCTTGATTCATTGCATATCCCGGTACACCTCCGGAGGCATTCACATAGAGTCATATTTTGTTCTAAGTATCGAGTTGTAATTCTTGAGTTGTAAGAAAATAAAAGTGTGATGGTCATCATTAGAGCATTTTCCCATGCGAGGAAAGGGTGATGGAGACTATGATTCCCCCACAAGTCGGGATGAGACTCCGGACGAAAAGAAAGAAAAAGAAAAAATGCCAAAAAGAAAAAAAGAAGGCCCAAATAAAAAAGGAAAAAATGAGAGAAAAAGAGAGAAGGGACAATGTTACTATCCTTTTTCCACACTTGTGCTTCAAAGTAGCACCATGATCTTCATGATAGAGAGTCTCCTATGTTGTCACCTTCATAAACTAGTGGGAATTTTACATTATAGAACTTGGCTTGTATATTCCAATGATGGGCTTCCTCAAATTGCCCTAGGTCTTCGTGAGCAAGCAAGTTGGATGCACACCCACTTAGTTTCTTTTGTTGAGCTTTCATACACTTATAGCTCTAGTGCATCCGTTGCATGGCAATCCCTACTCACTCACATTGATATCTATTAATAGACATGATTGCTTAGTTAGTATGCTTGAAGTATTATTATTTCTATGTCAATATTAAACTTTTATCTTGGATCTTTCGGATATGAACATTCATACCACAATAAAGAAAAATTACATTGAGAAATATGTTAGGAAGCATTCCACATCAAAAATTCTATTTTTATCATTTACCTACTCGAGGACGAGCAGGAATTAAGCTTGGGGATGCTTGATACGTCTCCAATGTATCTATAATTTTTGACTGCTCCATGCTATTATATTATCTATTTTGGATGTTAATGGGCTTATTTTTACACTTTTATATTATTTTGGGACTAACCTATTAACCGGAGGCCCAGCCCAAATTGCTGTTTTTTCTTGCCTATTTCAGTGTTTAATAGAAAAGGAATATCAAACGAAGTCCAAACGGAATGAAACCTTCAGGAACGTGATTTTTGGAACAAACGTGATCCAGGAGACTTGCAGTGGACATCAAGAATCAATCGAGGAGGCCACGAGGCAGGGGGCGCGCCCACCCCCCTGGGCCCACCCTCCACCCTCATGGGCCCCTCGTTGCTCCACCGACCTACTTCTTCCTCCTATATATATCCATATACCCCGCAAACAACCAGGAGCACCACGAAAACCAAATTCCACCGCCGCAACCTTCTGTACCCAAGAGATCTCATCTTGGGGCCTTTTCCGTAGCTCCGCCGGAGGGGGCATCGATCACGGAGGGACTCTACATCAACTCCATGGCCCCTCCGATGATGTGTGAGTAGTTTACCTCAGACTTCGGGTCCATAGCTAGTAGCTAGATGGATTCTTCTCTCTCTTTGGATCTCAATACAAAGTTCTCCTCGATTCTCTTGGAGATCTATACGATGTAATCTTGTTTTGTGGTGTGTTTGTCGAGATCCGATGAATTGTGGGTTTGTGATCAAGTTTATCTATGAACAATATCTGAATCTTCTCTAATTCTTTTATGTATGATTGGTTTATCTTTGCAAGTCTCTTCGAATTATCAGTTTGGTTTGGCCTACTAGATTGATCTTTCTTGCAATGGGAGAAGTGCTTAGCTTTGGGTTCAATCTTGCGGTGCTCGATCCCAGTGACAGAAAGGGAAATGGCACGTATTGTATTGTTGCCATCGAGGATAAAAAGATGGGGTTTACATCATATTGCATGAGTTTATCCCTCTACATCATGTCATCTTGCTTAAGGCGTTACTCTGTTCTTATGATCTTCATACTCTAGATTCATGCTGGATAGCGGTCGATGTGTGGAGTAATAGTAGTAGATGCAGAATCATTTCGGTCTACTTGTCACGGACGTGATGCCTATATACATGATCATACCTAGATATTCTCATAATTATTCTATTTTCTATCAATTGCTCGACAGTAATTTGTTCACCCACCATAATACTTATGCTCTTGAGAGAAGCCACTAGTGAAACCTATGGCCCCGGGTCTATTTTCCATCATACAAGTTTCCAATCTACTTTATTTTGCAATATTTACTTTCAATCTATATCATAAAAATACCAAAAATATTTATCTTATTATTATTATCTCTATCAGATCTCACTCTTGCAAGTGGCCGTGAAGGGATTGACAACCCCTTTATCGCGTTGGTTGCGAGGTTCTTATTTGTTTGTGTAGGTACGAGGTGACTCGCGCGTGGTCTGCTACTGGATTGATACCTTGGTTCTCAAAAACTGAGGGAAATACTTACGCAACTTTACTGCACCACACTTTCCTCTTCAAGGGAAAACCAACGCAGTGCTCAAGAGGTAGCAGGCGCCTCTATACCTGGCCGCATCGTGACGTAGCTCCGATGGAGTTCGTCTGCGGTTGTTGGTTCGGGCATGACTAGGTTTGTCACATCCGAATAGGTAGCCATCATCACGTGTCGAGGAACGTCCTCGCGATCCGTAAATCAATCGGGTATATCCTGCTCTACTATCCAGGGTCTGCCGGAGGTCGTATGTATGACCCTGAACTGTTTTGTCTCTATCTTTACGTGGCGGTGGGACAGGCTGCTGTTCGGCCTGAGTTGTCGCTCTATCCCGACCACGTGGTGGTCGGTCCGCCGCACTGTCCCGACCGCGTAGTGGTCGATCGGTCGTATTACGCGAGGGAGGTATGGGCTCCGGTGCCTTTTCATCGAACTGAGGTAGCAACCTTCGCTTCGGGTAACTCTTGGCTGGGCGTCTGAGGCCGTATTCTTCGGCTGCCAGAACATCAGTCCACCTGTCGACGAGCAGATCTTGGTCAGCTTGAAGCTACTGCTGCTTATTTTTCAGGCTCCTTGCGGTGGCTATTAGCTGGCGCTTGAAGCGCTCCTGCTCGAGAGGTTCCTCAGGCACGATGAAATCTTCGTTGCCGAGGCTTTCCTCATCCTCGGAGAGCGGATGATAACTATCGTGCTCCGAGTCGTTGGGCCTGGCCTGTTCGTCGGGGCTGGCTTGCCCGTTTTCTTGCTCCTCCAGTTCGGATGTTACCTCAGCAAGGTCTTCATTGTTTTCAGCGTCGTCCAGAGTATTATTTTCTCTGGTGCCAGCATTGCTGTCTTTTGAATGACGTGACTTAGAGTGGCGCCGAGAACGCCAGCGCTTTTGCTGTGTCTCAGGAGGTTTATTCTCAACTGGATTTTCTTTGTCATCGTCGTTGGTTGTTTTGGGTGTGTCCACCATGTACACATCGTACTAAGAAGTGGCCGTCCAGCGTCCAGTAAATGGGGGATTTTGGTTTTGCTCCTCATCAGCATCGTCGTCCATACTGTCGATGTCTTCGGAGCCGTAATGGAGCGCGTCGGTTAAATCCTCCACCGTGGCTATGAAGTGGGTGGCGGGTGGGAAGCAAAATTCCCTGTCATCAGCTTCTAGTTCGAACCAGATATAGTTCGGCTGTGAATCCCCCGCTAAGGATAGATTTTTTAATGAATTCAGCACATCGCCCAAGGGTGAGTGTCGGAAGATGTCCGCGGCGCTGAATTCGGCGATCGATAACCGATCATGCTCGACATGTGCGGACGCACATGGTTCGGAACTTTTAGCCAGAAACAAGCCCGAGGTTCCAGTGACACAGGCATTACCAGAGGTTAGGTCTATGTGCGGCTCCAACGCCGTGGAGTTTGCGGCTTCCATGGCAGGGTTAAGCTTCCTGTCCTCGGATGACGCGACCTACTCCAGATCTAAGGCCAGAGCGGTTACAGGTGCAATTTCCTGGGTATGGCCCGATGAAAGATCTAAATCATGTTCATCGAGGTGACGGGGAGCGATTGCCGTGGTATCGAATCCATCAAAGATCAAGTCTTCGCGGATGTCCGCGACGTAGTTCAAGCTCCTGAATCTGACCTGACGGCCAGGGGTGTAGCTGTCGATCTGCTCCACATGGCCAAGTGAGTTAGCCCGCAGTGCGAAGCCGCCGAACACGAAGATCTGTCCGGGGAGGAAGACCTCCCCTTGGATAGCGTCGTTGTGGATGAATGAAGGAGCCATCAAACCTTTTGAGGACGGCACAGTGGAACTCTCAATGAAAGCACCAATGTCGGTGTCAAAACTGGCGGATCTCGGGTAGGGGGTCCCGAACTGTGCGTCTAAGGTCGATGGTAACAGAAGACATAGGACACAATGTTTACCCAGGTTCGGGCCCTCTCTATGGAGGTAATACCCTACTTCTTGCTTGATTGATCTTGATGAATATGAGTATTACAAGAGTTGATCTACCACGAGATCGAGATGGCTAAACCCTAAAATCCTAGCCTGTATGACTATGGTAATCATTATTCGGCCTTATCTATGGACCTAGCCCTCCGGTTTATATAAGCACAGGAGGGATCTAGGGTTACACAAAGTCGATTACAGAGAAAGGAATATTCATATTTGGTCGCCAAGCTTGCCTCCCACGCCAAGGAGAGTCCCATCCGAACACGGGTAGAGTCTTCGGTCTTCGTATCTTCACGGGCCATCAGTCCGGCCCATATCCAATAGGTCGGACGCCCGAGGACCCCTTAGTCCAGGACTCCCTCAGGGGGCGCCGCCCCTTCCCCTAGTCCTATTTGGACCCAAGGGGGGCGGTCAACCCATTGTGGCCCTTCCTCTCTTCCCACTAAGGCCCATGAAGGCCCATTAGTTTCCGCGGGGGGTTCTGACGGTGTCCTGGACTAGGGGGTACTCACCACATCGTCTCCCGTTCAGTTGGATTGGGCCGAGGACACCCATGGCCGTTTACTCATGGGCCAGTTCGGACAGCCGAATACATATACGAGGAAGATTCCACAAGACTTGGTGATCAAGACAAGGACTCCTCTCCACCAACGTATTCAACTAGGACTCTTGTTATCCTAGGCCTCTGGTATGTTATATAAGCCGAGGCCAGGCTAGTCAATGGAGATCTATGATATTATTCATCATACCCTTAGGTTTTAGACCACAACATATGATCTCGAGGTAGATCAACTCTGTACTTGATACTCCATCAATATAAACAAGAGCAGGACATAGGGTTTTACCTCCATGAAGAGGGCCCGAACCTGGGTAAACATCGTGTCCCCTGTCTCCTGTTACTCATCGATCCATGATACACAACTTGGGACCCCCTACCCGAGATCTACCGGTTTTGACACCGACAATGGTGCTTTCATTGAGAGTTCCGATGTGTGATCGGCAAAGGATCAATGCCTCGCCCGTAGATTAACTGCGACGCCGGCATCTTCGTCGCCGGCTCGACTGGTCACCTTGGCTCGACCGAGGACCACGCTCCATCTCCGATCGTCATGTTCGGACGGGGGCCTTCATCAATATCAACTCCGATCTCTATCATGATCGTAGAGTAATCATCCATGGAGCTCAGGGGCTCAACGTCAACATTGCCCTCGGGCGGCCGTGCTGCGTTTTTGGACAGCGAACTTGTATCCGCCGTCACTACCTCCTCGAGAATCGGTTTGACGATTGGTTCGGTAGAATTGTGTGGAATTAAGTCTACAATAGCCATGAAAAATTTCGTCGAGTTCCGATGGAGGAATGTCCGGCAATCTATGATATGCCTGAGCCCTGTCAAATCTGGACGGAAATCTGGATGAGTTTAGGGCGTGGTCTCCAGAGCCCAGCTCGGAGGTCCGTTGGAAGATCCAACCGTTTATCTGCTGCGGAATTCCCATATCTACCACCCCGCAAAATTTCAGCTCGATCCGACGGTTCAAACTCCGGGAACCTTCCGATGAGTGGACCAATTTTCAGACATGTTTCCTGCGCGAATACGGATCCGACCCAAATTCATCTTTCTTTATGAACGCGATATTGGACAACCTTGTTAAAGGAAATTTATTTATGAATCTGGACGAGTTTTTAAACACGTGCCTATAAGATTTTAAGCCTCCTCTGAGGTAATCTTCACCATCATGCTGGTGTCAAACCAGTCCGGCAATATTGCTCCACGGCTGCTGACCTGCGCTAGACACATCGTCGCTTTTTGAGCCGAGCTCAACTTCTTCGGATCATCATCTCGGCGAGCGAACAAGAGTTCAGAATCACCAAGGATAAATCATCACCAACATCGCCGCCCCACGGACTACACGGAGCAGGCACACATGCATCAAGCCGGCATTGACCGCGTCACAAGTTACGACCTGCGTCGGCATGGCCGCACTGTTGCTTCTTCCAGCCGATGTCCATCACGCTGAACTGCTTCAACACCTCGGCTGACATGGCAGCTGCAATGTCTCCTTACCGACCTGCTCCGTCTCCTCGGCTAGACCGAGGGCTTCGCCATCTCTTCATCAACCTACTTCGGAGACTTCGGCGTCACCAGCCGACCAGCTTCATCACATTAGCTGGAGCACGGCCTTTGCCTCGGCGAGCCAACCTTTGCCAGCATCGCCATGTCACCGCTTCATCACCCATCAGGCAATGGGTGTGCAGATCGAGTCCTAATTTTGGGAGTAACCTTTCTTCATATTGCTACAACAGATAAACCAGGTGCTATTAATCCTAGTTTTTTTCTTTTTTGAGTTTATATTTTCCAAGGAATTATTACACTGGTTTGTTTCATCATCTGTACGCAGGTCTATCAAATGGTGGCCGCATTAACAACGGTCGTGTGGTGGTTCGGTCAGTTTCCATATACAATTTGGCGAATGCCGCATCCGGAACTCAGACCGGCCTGTGAAGTCAGGCTTTGCCACACCTTCGCCGCGTCACGCCGATGCCCTGCATCAACATTGACTTCGGCGCCAGGCTACATCTCTTTCAAGAAATTATTTTTGCGAAAAGCAATTATCCTTTTCGGACCGCACTATTTTATGTGTGTAGGTGATCGACTTTGATTGCGTCACACCGTCACTTTGGCAAGCCGACGTCGTTTTCCCAATCGGCATAAATCGGCTCGCGTGATCACCTTGTTGGTCGAATCACCATACCGACATGTTCGGTTGCCTCGGGGACTTCGGCATCACTGAGAGAGCTCTACCTCATCGAGTGTTCGGCACACGGGCCATATTTTTTATTATTATTCACTTTGCTTAAATTATTAATTATGCAGAGATTTTTTATTATTATTATCATTATTATTATCTCCAGATTGCACTATTTTTTGTGCACAGGTAGATGATTTCGGCCGGGCAGCGCTATTACCTTGGCGCACCAATGTGCTGATGTGGGGGTTCTGTCGTCACCTTGCCGACCTACCGCATCACCTCGGCTGGACAGGGGCTTCATCATCACTTCATTAACACACGCTGGGGGCTTCGGCGTCACACTGCCGGCCTGCTCCGTCGCGCGGTCGGACTGGAGTTTTCATCTCGCCCATCGACTATGCTGCGTCACCACTTCATCAAGCTGAGCTATTTACTCGGGCATCTCGGGGCCGGCTTGGGGGCTGGGATCTCGTCCTGCCACAATCTCGGCCTGCGTCATCGACATCGAGCACATTAACCAGCTAAGTCGCTTTCATGCTCAAAAACTTTCAGTTTTAAATTTTGTTTGCTTCGACCAAGCATTATACTTTTTTGGCACAAAGTTGTTTGTGACAACATTCCTTGTCAAACCTTTGTTTGTGACACACAAATTCAAATACCCCGTTTATTTAGGGGCTTCCTTTATGAAGCCTTTCCTCTTGCATATGATTATACTTGTACGGCTTCGTTCCTTGTTCGTATATTACGCCACAATATGCACCATGTTGACTTAAGTGTTTCGCAAGCTGGGTTGCCTGGCTCCTGTCCTAACCCCTACGTTCCCGATTGTTTGGCTAGGGAGTAAAGGGAGCACCTCTATGATTGTTACTACCGGGTCATCCGAGTTAGTACCTCAGACTGGGTGAAGCCGAAAGCTAGCGCTCTTATTATTTTCAATCATGGTCGGCACACAACGGAACTCATGAGTACAAAAAAATCTATTGCACAAGTCTCATAGTAACAATGAGCAACCAAAGAAAGGTATCGGTGGGGGTACTATTTTATTTGAAGATGCTTCTTACACTTCATCAGTAATATAGCATAAGTTTCCTGAGCGCGCTTTGTCTGTTACAGTCTTATGGCCTGATTGCCTGGTTATCGGAAACATCATCGATATTCTCGACAAGTGGAATACGTAACACTTTTCGGCCCTGGGCCGAAGAGGGAGAAGCCGACGGTCGGTTAAGACGCGTTTAAAGTTCGGGTGAACACAGATATGATATAAGTACTTCGGTACATACAATCATTATACATAAAATTCTTTTACCCAAGTCACTTGGGGGCTCTTAAAATTTATATGATTTGTTTTATAGTAAATGTGTTTTCTTCTTGGTCGTTGCAAAGTCTTTTTCTACCGCTCCTTTTTCGACTCGAGTGTATGGTCAATAGCCGGATAGCCTGTCTTCTCTCTAGAAGCCGCTCGAGTTTAATTTGCTAAACTGATATCGTAAAAGTACTCCGTCTTTGGGATAATGAGCTTGAAGCCGTAGACTGGCCCGCGTGAAGTCTTGAGATCGGGTGTGTCATGTTAAAGCACGACAAAAGCACAATTTTTTTCTTCCAATTTTCGGATTGGCATCGAACAGTTGATCTTGTCGGACGTCAAGATTTTACTGACGTTTTTTGGTTTTCCAAGCTTATGGCACTTTTAAACTATTTGTGTGTTTTCAGCATAAGTCTCACAGTGCAACGCCAGACACCTTTAGAGATTCGGCAACAACATTCTCGGATATTGCTATATATGCATCGGTTTCAAATTGTCTCTTCGGTCAAATAGTTGGGTTGCCCGGCTCCTGTGCTTGCCCATACGTTCCATTTTGTTCGGCTAGGTATACAAAGGGTAAACCACTGCGATTGTGCTTCCAGCTCGTATGTTTAAGCACCTCAGTGGAGAAAGCCGAAAACTGACTGTCACAATAAGCATAAACTGGTCAGCGATCCGATGACTATGTTAAAAGACGGGTCGTTCATAACATTGGCCGAAGTATTTATGGCTTGACCTCGGATGTCGCCGAACACTAACCGGGGGCTCATAGCTAGCTTCCATCGTTTAAATCTCCTATGACTAAGTGAAAGTTATAAAGCCCACATATCTGATTGCCTCATTTCCGCTAACACAACCGCCTTCGGGCACCGAGACGTCGGCTAAGGGTTGTCTTGTTATTATGGAGACACCTTGCGTAGTATCTACAAAGGGGTAGAAGCCGATGGTGGCCCACTTTCAACTGATAAACGGTCGCAACGAGTCAAAATAAACATATCATCGTCATTTTTATTTAATATACAAGGGCTGCCTTCCGTAATCATCATTATAAAGCCATAAATATGCATCAATTTGACTTAAGATTTTTGCCAAGCTGGGTTGCCTGGCTCCTGTGCTTACCGCTACGTTCCCGATTGTTCGGCTAGGCGGTAAAGGGAGCACCTCTGTGATTGTTACTACCGGGTCATCCGAGTTAGTACCTCAGACTGGGTGAAGCCGAAAGCTAGCGATCTTAAAGGATCACATTGGTCGGCAACGACGGAAGTAAAAAAATTGGTTCATTAATACCACAGAGTTTGGGAACTTTCACCGAACTAAATCCTCAATATTTTCTTCCCACATTGATCGGAGGTGAGGTTTCATGATCATGATACGCATGACGACCCAAAGAAAGGAACCGATAGCGGGACTATTTTCCTTGGAAGATGTTTCTTACATTAAGTAATATAACATATCTCTCCGCATACCTTTGTTTATAAAACCGTATGGCTGGATTGCCTTGTTTTCCATAAATATTCGCCCTTATAACGGATTTATAAAGTAGGACAAACACTCCTCGGCTACTGGCCGAGGAGGTGGAAGCCGATGGTCGATCAACAAAGTTTTATACAATGCGGATCCGAGCATTAATGATGTAAAAGTACTTGGATACATAGAATCATTACACATAATTTGTGATTTTACTCTGGATATCGATCCTTAATTCGGCCACCCGTGCCCGCATTAAGGCTCGGGGGCTACTGGGCTTCGGGCTTATCATTTACTAATATTAAAGGGCACATCGATCCCCTGATCTGGTGTTGCCACCCGACCAGTGTCTCGGGGGCTACTGCATTGGCAATCCAGTGCAGAAAATTTAAGTACAATATAGTTTTCAAGGAGATTATGATCCTCAGGTTGGTCGGCCGCACCCAACCTGAGTCTCGAGGACTTTGCACACTGCTTTTTGTGTCCTGAAGTATTCTGCCGAGCTAGGAGTTGATCCTCAGGCCGATTTTGAAAATCAACCTGAGTCTCAGCGGCTACTGGGATCAGCGGTCTTATGTCATCCTTCAGGTGCATCTCGGGTTTTAGACCGATACACACCTTGAGGGCTACTGGCTATATATCTCGGTAGAGAATAAATTGCACCAAACAAAAATATTAACAAAAATCGGCTCACAGTCAGGGTGGCGCACCACCTCGGAAGCAGTCCAGCATAAAGCAAGGGCGCCAATGGCTGGCTCCACAGAGGGCATTTCCGGCATTAAGCTCGGCTAAACTCCTTCAACTTTTTTGAACCAAGGTGATCTATGACACCTCGGATATGGTCCGGCGTTGGAGCTCGAATACATTCCGGCGTTGGAGCTCGGAAGCGGTCCGGCATTGGTGCTTGTCTGCAAAAGATATCTCGAATATAGTCCGGCGTTAGAGCTTAGACGCAAGAGGACACTGCTGCCCGGGAACAACTTCAAACCCGAGAAGTGGCATAAAAATAACGAGGCATTGATAAAGGCCGAAGACTTAAAGGGCTCTTTGGATACCCGACGTGTGAGATCTTCAGATTTAGCTCGGCAATCCTCAAGATGGAATATGGGAAGATTTGTTGAACCAGTTTTCAAGACCGATGACCGAAGATGAAGAACGGTTCGGAAGAACCGAGGAGCATCCCCAACTTTAAGACCGGTTCAGGGGGCTACTGAGGGTGTCCTGGACTAGGGGGTACTCACCACATCGTCTCCCGGTCAATTGGATTGGGCCGAGGACCCCCCATGTCCGTTTACTCATGGGCCAGTTCGGACAGCGGAAGACATATACGAGGAAGATTCCACAAGACTTGGTGATTAAGACAAGGACTCCTCTCCACCAACATATTCGACTAGGACTCTTGTTATCCTAGGCCTCTAGTATGTTATATAAGCCGAGGACAGGCTAGTCAATGGAGATTTATGATATTATTCATCATACCCTTAGGTTTTAGACCACAACATATGATCTCGAGGTAGATCAACTCTGTACTTGATACTCCATCATATAAACAAGAGCAGGACGTAGGGTTTTACCTCCATCAAGAGGGCCCGAACCTGGGTAAACATCGTGTCCCCTATCTCTGATTACCCATCGATCCATGATACACAGCTTGGGACCCCCTACCCGAGATCTGCCGGTTTTGGCACCGACAGGTTCTGATAACCCTCCGGCACTCCGATAATTATCAGGTACCTTTCAGAACTCATCCGGTGTTCGAATAATATCATCCAATATATCAGTCTTTATGTCTCGACCATTTTGAGACTCCTCGTCATGTCCGTGATCTCATCCTGGACTCCAAACAAATTTGGGTCATCAAATCACATAACTCATAATACAAATCGTCATCGAACGTTAAGCATGCGGACCCTACGGGTTCGAGAACTATGTAGATATGACCAAGACACATCTCCGGTCAATAACCAATAGAGGAACCTGGATTCTCATATTGGTTCCTACATATTCTACGAAGATCTTTATTGGTCAAACCGCATAACAACATACGTTGTTCCCTTTGTCATCGGTATGTTACTTGCCCGAGATTCGATCGTCGGTATCATCATACCTAGTTCAATATCGTCACCGGCAAGTCTCTTTACTCATTCCGTAATGCATCATCCCGTGACTAACTCATTAGTCACATTGCTTGCAAGGCTCTTAGTGATGTGCATTACCGAGAGGGCCCAGAGATACCTCTCTGATACACGGAGTGACAAATCCTAATCTTGATATATGCCAACTCAACAAAAACCATCAGAGACACCTGTAGAGCATCTTTATAATCACCCAGTTACGTTGTGACGTTTGATAGCACACAAGGTGTTCCTTCGGTATTCGGGAGTTGCATAATCTCATAGTCCGAGGAACATGTATAAGTCATGAAGAAAGCAATAGCAGAAGAACTAAACAATCATTATGCTAAGCTAACGGATGGGTATTGTCCATCACATCATTCTCTAATGATGTGATCCCGTTCATCAAATGACAACACATGTCATGAAGGAAATATGCCCTAGAGGCAATAATAAAGTTATTATTTATTTCCTTATATCATGATAAATGTTTATTATTCATGCTAGAATTGTATTAACCCGAAACATGATACACGTGTGAATACATAGACAAACAGAGTGTCACTAGTATGCCTCTACTTGACTAGCTCGTTGATCAAAGATGGTTATGTTTCCTAGCCATAGACAAAGAGTTGTCATTTGATTAACGAGATCACATCATTAGGAGAATGATGTGATTTTGACCCATTCCGTTAGCATAGCACTTGATCGTTTAGTTTGTTGCTATTGCTTTCTTCATGACTTATACATGTTCCTATGACTATGAGATTATGCAACTCCCGTTTACCGGAGGAACACTTTGTGCGCTACCAAACGTCACAACGTAACTGGGTGATTATAAAGGTGCTCTACAGGTGTCTCTGAAGGTACTTGTTGGGTTGGCGTATTTCGAGATTAGGATTTGTCACTCTCGATTGTCGGAGAGGTATCTCTGGGCCCTCTCGGTAATGCACATCACCTAAGCCTTGCAAGCATTGCAACTAATGAGTTAGTTGCGAGATGATGTATTATGGAACGAGTAAAGAGATTTGCCAGTAACGAGATTGAACTAGGTATTGAGATGCCAACGATCGAATCTCGGGCAAGTATCATACCGATGACAAAGGGAACAACGTATGTTGTTATGTGGTCTGACCGATAAAGATCTTCATAGAATATGTAGGAGCCAATATGAGCATCCAGGTTCCGCTATTGGTTATTGACTGGAGACGTGTCTCGGTCATGTCTACATAGTTCTCGAACTCGTAGGGTCCGCACGCTTAACGCTACGATGACAGTTATATTATGAGTTTATATGTTTTGATGTACCGAAGGAGTTCGGAGTCCCGGATGAGATCGGGGACATGACGAGGAGTCTCTAAATGGTCGAGACGTAAAGATCGATATATTGGACGACTATATTCGGACATCGGAAAGGTTCCGAGTGATTCGGGTATTTTTTGGAGTACCGGAGAGTTACGGAAATTCGCCGGGGAGTATATGGGCCTTATTGGGCTTTAGGGGAAAGAGAGAAGAGAGGTTGGGCGCCCCCCCAAGGCCTAGTCTGAATTGGACTAGGGGGAGGGGCTGCGCCCCCTCCTTCCTTCTCTTCTCCCTTCCCTTGCCTTGACTCCTACTCCTACTACTTGGAAGGGGGGAATCCTACTCCCGGTGGGAGTAGGACTCCTCCAGGGCACGCCATAGGGGCCGGCCCTCTCCCCCCTCCTCCACTCCTTTATATACGTGGCCAGGGGGCACCCCATAGACACACCAATTGATCTCTTGATCTCTTAGCCGTGTGCGGTGCCCCCCTCCACCATAATCCACCTCGATCATATCGTAGCGGTGCTTAGGTGAAGCCCTGCATCGGTGGAACATCATCATCGTCACCACGCCGTCGTGCTGACGAAACTCTCCCTCAACACTCGGCTGGATCGGAGTTCGAGGGACGTCATCGAGTTGAACGTGTGTAGAACTCGGAGGTGCCGTGCGTTCGGTACTTGATCGGTCGGATCGTGAAGACGTGCGACTACATCAACCGTGTTGTGCTAACGCTTCCGCTTTCGGTCTACGAGGGTACGTGGACAACACTCTCCCATCTCGTTGCTATGCATCACCATGATCTTGCGTGTGCGTAGCGAAATTTTTGAAATTACTACGTTCCCCAACAGTGGCATCCGAGCCTAGGTTTTATGCGTTGATGTTATATGCACGAGTAGAACACAAGTGAGTTGTGGGCGATATAAGTCATACTGCTTACCAGCATGTCACACTTTGGTTCGGCGGTATTGTTGGATGAAACGGCCCGGACCGACATTACGCGTACGCTTATGCGAGACTGGTTCTACCGACGTGCTTTGCACACAGGTGGCTGGCGGGTGTCAGTTTCTCCAACTTTATTTGAACCGAGTGTGGCTACGCCCGGTCCTTGCGAAGGTTAAAACAGCACCAACTTGACAAACTATCGTTGTGGTTTTGATGCGTAGGTAAGAACGGTTCTTGCTCAGCCCGTAGCAGCCACGTAAAACTTGCAACAACAAAGTCGAGGACGTCTAACTTGTTTTTGCAAGGCATGTTGTGATGTGATATGGTCAAGACGTGATGAGATATAAGTTGTTGTATGAGATGATCATGTTTTATTGAAGTTATCGGCAACTGGCAAAAGCCTTATGGTTATCTCTCTATTGCATAAGATGCAAGCGCCAAATAATTGATTTACTTCATCGCTATGCGATAGCAATAGTTGCAAGAGCAATTGTTGGCGAGACAACCATGTGACGACACATTGATATAGATCAAGATGATGGAGATCATGGTGTCATGCCGGTGACGATGGAGATCATGACGATTCTTTGGAGATGGAGATCAAAGGCACAAGATGATGATGGCCATATCATGTCACATATTATGATTGCATGTGATGTTTATCTTTTATACATCTTATTTTTCTTAGTTCGGCGGTAGCTTTATAAGATAATCTCTCACTAAATTATCAAGGTATAAGTGTTCTCCCTGAGTATGCACCGTTGCGAAAGTTCTTCGTGCTGAGACACCACGTGATGATCGGGTGTGATAGGCTCTACGTTTAAATACAATGGGTGCAAAACAGTTGCACACGCGGAATACTCAGGTTAAACTTGACGAGCCTAGCATATAACAGATATGGCCTCGGAACACGGAGACCGAAAGGTCGAGCGTGAATCATATAGTAGATATGATCAACATAGTGATGTTCACCATTGAAACTACTCCATCTCACGTGACGATCGGACATGGTTTAGTTGATATGGATCACGTGATCACTTAGAAGATTAGAGGGATGTCTGTCTAAGTGGGAGTTCTTAAGTAATATGATTAATTGAACTTTAATTTATCATGAACTTAGTCCTGGTAGTATTAGCATATCTATGTTGTAGATCAATTGCTCGCGATATTGCTCCCCGTTTAATTTTTTATATATTCCTAGACAAAACTATGTTGAAAAATGTTAGTAGCAATGATGCGGATTGGATCCGTGATCTGAGGATTAACCTCATTGCTGCACAGAAGAATTATGTCCTTGATGCACCGCTAGGTGACAGACCTATTGCAGGAGCAGATACAGACGTTATGAACGTTTGGCTAGCTCAATATGATGACTACTTGATAGTTTAGTGCATCATGCTTAACAGCTTAGAATCAGGACTTCAAAGACGTTTTGAACGTCATGGACCATATGAGATGTTCCAGGAGTTGAAGTTAATATTTCAAGTAAAATACCTGAGTTGAGAGATATGAAGTCTCCAACAAGTTCTATAGCTAAAAGATGGAGGAGAATAGCTCAAGCAGTGAGCATGTGCTCAGATTGTCTGGGTACTACAATCGCTTGAATCAAGTGGGAGTTAATCTTCTAGATAAAATAGTGATTGACAGAATTCTCTAGTCACCATCACCAAGTTAGTAGAACTTCGTGATGAACTATAATATGCAAGGGATGACGAAAGTAATTCCCAAGCTCTTCGTGATGCTAAAATTGACGAAGGTAGAAATCAAGAAAAACATCAAGTGTTGATGGTTAACAAGACCATTAGTTTCAAGAAAAGGGCAAAGGGAAAGAAAGGGAACTTCAAGAAGAACGGCAAGCAAGTTGCTGCTCAAGTGAAGAAGCCCAAGTCTGGACCTAAGCCTGAGACTAAGTGCTTCTACTGCAAAGGGACTGGTCACTGGAAGCGGAACTGCCCCAAGTATTTGGCGGATAAGAAGGATGGCAAAGTGAACAAAGGTATATTTGATATACAGATTATTGATGTGTATTTTAATAGTGTTCGTAGCAACCCCTCGGTATATGATACTGGTTCAGTTGCTAAGAGTAGTAACTTGAAACGGGAGTTGCAGAATGAACAGAGACTAGTTAAGGGTGAAGTGACGATGTGTGTTGGAAGTGGTTCCAAGATTGATATGATCATCATCGCACACTCCCTATACTTTCGGGATTAGTGTTGAACCTAAATAAGTGTTATTTGGTGTTTGCGTTGAGCATGAATATGATTTGATCATGTTTATTGCAATACGGTTATTCATTTAAGTACGAGAATAAATTGTTGTTCTGTTTACATGAATAAAACCTTATATGGTTACACACCCAATGAAAATGTTTCGTTGGATCTCGATCGTAGTGATACACATATTCATAATATTGAAACCAAAAGATTCAAGTTAATAATGATAGTGCAACTTATTTGTGGCACTGCCATTTAGGTCATATTGGTGTAAAGCGCATGAAGAAACTCCATGCTGATGGACTTTTGGAATCACTTGATTATGAATCACTTGATGCTTGCGAACCATGCCTCATGGGCAAGATGACTAAGACTCCGTTCTCCGGAACAATGGAGCGAGCAACTGACTTATTGGAAATAATACATACTGATGTATGCGGTCCGATGAGTGTTAAGGCTCACGGCAAGTATCGTTATTTTCTGACCTTCACAGATGATTTGAGCAGATATGGGTATATCTACTTAATGAAACACAAGTCTGAAACATTTGAAAAGTTCAAAGAATTTCAGAGTGAAGTGGAGAATCATCGTAACAAGAAAATAAAATTTTCTATGATATGATCGCAGAGGTAAAATATTTGAGTTAAGAGTTTGGCCTTCAGTTAAAACAATGTGAAATAGTTTCACTACTCACACCACCTGGAACACCACAGTGTAATGGTGTGTCCGAACATCATAACCGTACTTTATTAGATATGGTGCGATCTATGATGTCTCTTACCGATCTACCACTATCGTTTTGGGGTTATGCATTAGAGACAGCTGCATTCACGTTAAATAGGGCACCATCTAAATCCGTTGAGACGACATCGTATGAACTATGGTTTGGCAAGAAACCTAAGCTGTCGTTTCTTAAATTTTGAGGTTGTAATGCTTATGTGAAAAAGTTTCAACCTGATAAGCTCAAACCCAAATCAGAGTAGTGTGTCTTCATAGGATACCCAAAAAGAAAATGTTGGGTACACATTCTATCACAGATCCGAAGGCAAGATATTCGTTGCTAAGAATGGATCCTTTCTAGAGAAGGAGTTTCTCTCGAAAGAAGTGAGTGGGAGGAAAGTAGAACTTGATGAGGTAACTGTACCTGCTCCCTTATTGGAAAGTAGTTCATCACAGAAATATGTTCCTGTGACTACTACACCAATTAGTGAGGAAGCTAATGATGACGATCATGTAACTTCAGATCAAGTTGCTACCGAACCTCGTAGGTAAACCAGAGTGAGATCTGCACCAGAGTGGTACGGTAATCCTGTTCTGGAGGTCATGTTACTTGACCATGACAAGCCTACGAACTATGAGGAAGCGATAATGAGCCCAGATTTCGCGAAATGGCTTGAGGCCATGAAATCTAAGATGAGATCCATGTATGAGAACAAAGTATGGACTTTGATTGACTTGCCCATTGATCGGTGAGCCATTGAGATTAAATGGGTCTTCAAGAGGAAGACGGATGCTGATAGTAGTGTTACTATCTACAAAGCTAGAATTGTCGCAAAAAGGTTTTCGACAAGTTCAAGGTGTTGACTACGATGAGAGTTTCTCACTCGTATCTATGCTTAAGTCTGTCCGAATCATGTTAGCAATTGCCGCATTTTATGAAATCTGGCAAATGGATAAACAAAACTGCATTCCTTAATGGATTTATTAAAGAAGAGTTATATATGATGCAACCAGAAGGTTTTGTCAATCCTAAAGGTACTAACAAAATATGCAAGCTCCAGCGATCCATCTATGGACTGGTGCAAGCATCTCGGAGTTGGAATATACGCTTTGATCAGTTGATCAAAGCATATAGTTTTATACAGACTTGCGGTGAAGCCTGTATTTACAAGAAAGTGAGTGGGAGCACTACAACATTTCTGATAAGTATATGTCAATGACATATTGTTGATCAGAGATAATGTAGAATTATTAGCATAAAGGAATGTTTGAAAGGAGTTTTTCAAAGAAAGACCTCGGTGAAGCTGCTTACATATTGAGCATCAAGATCTATAGAGATAGATCAAGATGCTTGATAAGTTTTTCAATGAGTACATACCTTGACAAAAAAATTGAAGTAGTTCAAAATGGAACAGTCAAAGAAGGAGTTATTGCCTGTGTTACAAGATGTGAAGTTGAGTAAGACTCAAAACCCGACCACGGCAGAAGATAGAGAGAGAATGAAAGCCATTCCCTATGCCTCAGCCATAGGTTCTATAAAGTATGCCATGCTGTGTACCATACCTATTGTATACCTTGCCCTGAGTTTGGCAAAGGAGTACAATAGTGATCTAGGAGTAGATCACTGGACATTGGTCAAAATTATCCTTAGTGGAATAAGGATATGTTTCTCGATTATGGAGGTGACAAAAGGTTCGTCGTAAAGGGTTACGTCAATGCAAGTTTTGACACTGATCCAGATGACTCAAAGTCTTAATCTGGATACATATTGAAAGTGGGAGCAATTAGCTAGAGTAGCTCCATGCAGAGCATTGTTGACATAGAAATTTGCAAAATACATACGGATCTGAATGTGGCAGACCCGTTGACTAAACTTCCCTCACAAGCAAAACATGATCACACCTTAGTACTCTTTGGGTATTAATCACATAGCGATGTGAACTAGATTATTGACTCTAGTAAACCCTTTGGGTGTTGGTCACATGACGATGTGAACTATGGGTGTTAATCACATGGTGATGTGAACTATTGATGTTAAATCACATGGCGATGTGAACTAGATTATTGACTCTAGTGCAAGTGGGAGACTGAAGGAAATATGCCCTAGAGGCAATAATAAAGTTATTATTTATTTCATTGTATCATGATAAATGTTTATTATTCATGCTAGAATTGTATTAACCGGAAACATAATACATGTGTGAATACATAGACAAACAGAGTGTCACTAGTATGCCTCTACTTGACTAGCTCGTTGATCAAAGATGGTTATGTTTCCTAACCATAGACATGAGTTGTCATTTGATTAACGGGATCAAATCATTAGGAGAATGATGTGATTGACTTGACCCATTCCGTTAGCATAGCACTTGATCGTTTAATTTGTTGTAATTGCTTTCTTCATGACTTATACATGTTCCTATGACTATGAGATTATGCAACTCCCGTTTACCGGAGGAACACTTTGTGTGCTACCAAATGTCACAACGTAACTGGGTGATTATAAAGGTGCTCTACAGGTGTCTCCGAAGGTACTTGTTGGGTTGGCGTATTTTGAGATTAGGATTTGTCACTCCGATTGTCGGAGAGGTATCTCTGGGCCCTCTTGGTAATGCACATCACCTAAGCCTTGCAAGCATTGCAACTAATGAGTTAGTTGCGAGATGATGTATTACGGAACGAGTAAAGAGACTTGCCGGTAACGAGATTGAACTAGGTATTGAGATGCCAGCAATCGAATCTCGGGCAAGTAACATACCGATGACAAAGGGAACAACGTATGTTGTTATGCGGTCTGACCGATAAAGATCTTCGTAGAATATGTAGGAGCCAATATGAGCCTCCAGGTTCCGCTATTGGTTATTGACCGGAGACGTGTCTCGGTCATGTCTACATAGTTCTCGAACCCATAGGGTCCGCACGCTTAACGCTACGATGATAGTTATGTTGTGAGTTTATATGTTTTGATGTACCGAAGGAGTTCGGACACTCGGATGAGATCGGGGACATGACGAGGAGTCTCGAAATGGTCGAGACGTAAAGATCGATATATTGGACGACTATATTCGGACATCGGAAAGGTTCCGAGTGATTCGGGTATTTTTTGGAGTACCGGAGAGTTACGGAAATTCGCCGGGGAGTATATGGGCCTTATTGGGCTTTAGGGGAAAGAGAGAAGAGAGGTTGGGCGCCCCCCCCCAAGGCCTAGTCCGAATTGGACTAGCGGGAGGGGCTGCGCCCCCTCCTTCCTTCTCTTCTCCCTTCCCTTGCCTTGACTCCTACTCCTACTACTTGGAAGGGGGGGAATCCTACTCCCGGTGGGAGTAGGACTCCTCCAGGGCGTGCCATAGGGGCCGGCCCTCTCCCCCCTCCTTCACTCCTTTATATACGTGGCCAGGGGGCACCCCATAGACACAACAATTGATCTCTTGATCTCTTAGCCGTGTGCGGTGCCCCCCTCTGTTGGTGAACGTAGCAGAAATTCAAAATTTTCTACGCATCACCAAGATCAATCTATGGAGTAATCTAGCAACGAGGGAAGGAGAGTGCATCTACATACCCTTGTAGATCGCTAAGCGGAAGCGTTCAAGTGAACGGGGTTGATGGAGTCATACTCGTCGTGATCCAAATCACCGATGATCCTAGCGCCGAACGGACGGCACCTCCGCGTTCAACACACGTACAGTTGGGAGACGTCTCCTCCTTCTTGATCCAGCAAGGTGAGAGGAGAAGTTGAGGGAAAACTCCGACAGCACGACGGCGTGGTGGTGATGGAGCTCGTGGTTCTCCGGCAGGGCTTCGCCAAGCACTACGGAGGAGGATGAGGTGTTGGAGGAAGAGGGCTGCGCCAGGGGAAGGGTGCGGCTGCCCTCTATCTCCCTCACTATATATAGGGGGAAGGGAGGAGGGGGAGGCGCCCTAGGGTTCCCTAGGGGAGGGGCGGCGGCCACAGGGGAAACCCTAGATGGGTTTGGGCGCCCCCACCCCCTAGGAAACTTGCCCCCCAAGCCGGGAGGGGCGGCTGCCCTAGGGGTGGCGCCCCCACCTCTCTTGGTTACGTGAGATGGGGTGGGAGGGGCGCTCATCCCCTTAGTGGGCTGATGTGCCCTCTCCCCAACGCTTGCCGGGGCCTCCGAAACCCCTTTCGGACACGCTGGTCATCACCTGGTACCCCCGGAACAATTCCAGACTCCAATACCCTTCGTCCAATATACCGATCTTCACCTCCGGACCATTCCGGAGCTCCTCGTCATGTTCGGGATCTCATCCGGGACTCCGAACAACCTTCGCTAACCACATACTATTTCCCATAACAACTCTAGCGTCACCGAACCTTAAGTGCGTAGACCCTACGGGTTCGGGAACCATGCAGACATGACCGAGACAACTCTCCGGCCAATAACCAACAGCGGGATCTGGATACCCATGTTGGCTCCCACATGTTCCACGATGATCTCATCGGATGAACCACGATGTCGAGGATTCAATCAATCTCGTATACAATTCCCTTTGTCCAGCGGTATTGTACTTGCCCGAGATTCGATCATCGGTATCCGATACCTTGTTCAATCTCATTACCGGCAAGTCTCTTACTCATTCTGTAACACATCATCCCGTGATCAACTCCTTGGTCACATTGTGCACATTATGATGATGTCCTACCGAGTGGGCCCAGAGATACCTCTCCGTTTACACGGAGTGACAAATCCCAGTCTCGATTCGTGCCAACCCAACAGACACTTTCGGAGATACCTGTAGTGAACCTTTATATCCACCCAGTTACGTTGTGACGTTTGGTACACCCAAAGCATTCCTACGGTATCCGGGAGTTGCACAATCTCATGGTCTAAGGAAATGATACTTGACATTAGAAAAGCTTTAGCATACGAACTACACGATCTATGTGCTAGGCTTAGGATTGGGTCTTGTCCATCACATCATTCTCCTAATGATGTGATCCCGTTATCAACGACATCCAATGTCCATGGTCAGGAAACTGTAACCATCTATTGATCAACGAGCTAGTCAACTAGAGGCTTACTAGGGACATTGTGTTGTCTATGTATCCACACATGTATCTGAGTTTCCTATCAATACAATTCTAGCATGGATAATAAACGATTATCATGAACAATGAAATATAATAATAATAACTAATTTATTATTGCCTCTAGGGCATATTTCCAAAAGTCTCCCACTTGCACTAGAGTCAATAATCTAGTTCACATCGCCATGTGATTAACACTCACAGGTCACATCGCCATGTGACCAACATCCAAAGAGTTTACTAGAGTCACTAATCTAGTTCACATCACTATGTGATTAATACTCAGTGAGTTCTGGGTTTGATCATGTTATGTTTGTGAGAGAGGTTGTAGTCAACGGGTCTTGCCATATTCAGATCCCTATGTATTTCGCAAAACTTTATGTCATAGATGCTGCTACCACGTTCCACTTGGAGCTATTCCAAATTGTTGCTCCATTATACGTATCTGGTATTTCTACTCAGAGCTATCCGGATAGGTGTTAATCTTGCATCAACGTAACTCTTTATGTCGAACTCTTTATCACCTCCATAACCGAGAAACATTTCCTTATTCCTCTAAGGATAATTTTGACCGCTATCTGGTGATCTACTCCTAGATCACCTTTGTACCCTCTTGCCAGACATGTGGCAAGGAACACATTAGGTACGGTACTCAGCATGGCATACCGTATAGATCCTATGACAAGAGCATAGGGGATGACATTCGTCCTTCCTCTTTCTTCTGCCGTGGTCAATCTTTGAGTCTTACTCAACTTCACACCTTACAACTCAGGTAAGAACCCCTTCTTTGACTGATCTATTTTGAACTCCTTCAAAAACATGTCAAGGTGTGCGTTCTTTGAAAGTATCATCAGGCGTTTTGATCTATCTCTATAGATCTTGATGCCCAATATGTAAGCAGCTTTATCCAGGTCTTCCTTTGAAAAACACTCTTCAAACAACCGTTTATGGTTTCCAGAAATTCTACATTATTTCGGATCAACAATATGTCATCCACATATACTTATCAGAAATATTGTAGTGCTCCCACTCACTTTCTTGTAAATACAAGTTTCTAACAAACATTGTATAAACCTAAAAGCTTTGATCACTCCATCAAAACATATATTCCGATTCCGAGATGCTTGCTCTAGTCCATAGAAGGATTGCTAGAGCCAGCATACCTTTTAGCATCCTTAGGATCGACAAAACCTTTTATTGTATCACATACAACTTTTCTTACAAAAACTGGTAAGACACCTTGTTTTGACATCCATCTGTAAGATTTCATAATCGAAAAATACAGCTAATGCTAACATGATTCCGACGGACTTAAGCATCGCTACGGGTGAGAAATTCTCATCGTAGTCAACTCCTTGAACTTGTGAAAAGATTCTTTCCCACAAGTCGAGCTTCATAGACGGTAACATTACCGCCCACGTTCGTCTTCTTCTTAAAGATCCATTTATCTCAATGGCTTGCCAATCATCAGGCAAGTCCACCAAAGTCCATACTTTGTTCTGATACATGGATCCTGTCTCGGATTTCATGGCTTCTAACCATTTGTCGGAATACGGGCCCACCATTGCTTCTCCATAGCTCGTAGGTTCATTGTTGTCTAACAACATGATATCTAAGACAGGATTACCGTACCACTCAGTAGTAGTACATATCCTAGTCGACCTATGAGGTTCGATAGCAACTTGATCCGAAGCTTCATGATCACTATCATTAACTTCCTATTCAACAGATGTAGGTGCCACAGAAAACATCTTTCTGTGTTGCATCACTCTCTGGTTGAAGTAAAGGTTCGACAACCTCATCAAGTTCTATCTTCCTCCCACTCAATTCTTTCGAGAGAAACTCCTTCTCGAGAAAGGACCCGTTCTTAGCGACAAATAATTTGCCCTCGGATCTGAGATAGAAGGTATACCCAACTGTCACCTTTGGGTATCCTATGAAGATGTGTTTGTCCGCTTTGGGTTTGAGCTTCTCCGGCTGAAGCCTTAAGCATCGCAGCCCCAAACATTAAGAAACGACAACTTTGGTTTCTTGCCAAACCAATGTTCATACGACGTCATCTCAACGGACTTATATGGTGTCCTATCTAAAGTGAATGTAGTTGTCTCTAATGCATAACCTCAAAATAATAGCGGTAGATCGGTAAGAGACATCATAGATCGCACCATATCTCATAAGGTTCGATTACGATGTCCGGACACACCATTACCTTGTGGTGTTCCAGGTGGCTTCAACTGCGAAACAATTCCACAATGTCTTAAGTGATTGCCAAACTCATAACTCAGAAGATCCCCTTTTGATCAGATCGTAGGAACATGATCTTCTTTGTTATGATGATTCTTAACTTCACTCTGAAATCGCTTGAACTTTTCAAACGTTTCAAACTTGTGCTTCATTAGGTAGATATACCTATATCTACCCAAATCGTCAGTGAAGATGAGAAAATAGTGATATCCACCGCACGCTTCAATTCTCATTGGATCACACGCATCAGCATGCATGATTTCCAACAAGTCACTTGCCCGTTTCATTGTACCTGAAAATGGGGTCTTAGTCATCCTGCCCATGAGGCATGGCTCGCATGTGTCAAGTGATTCAAAATCAAGTGACTCCAAACATCCATCGACATGGAGTTTCTTCATGCATCTTATGCCAATATGACCTAAGAGGTAGTGCCACGAGAAAGTGGTACTATCATTATTAACTCTACATCTTTTGGCGTGAACATGTGTATTACCACGACCGAGATTCAATGAACCATTCACATAGGGTGCATGACCATGAAAGGTATCATTCATGTAAACAGAATAACCATTATTCTCTAACTTAAATGAATGACCGTATTGCAATGAACATGATCTAATCATATTCATGCTCAACGTAGACACCTGATAACATTTATCTAGGTTCAATACTAATCCTGAAGGCAGATGGAGCATGCGATGGTGATCTCATCAACTTTGGAAACACTTCCAACACACATCGTCACCTCGCCCTTAGCTAGTCTCCGTTTAGTCCGTAGCTTTTGCTTCAAGTCACCAATAATAGCAACTGAACCGGTATCCAATACCCAGGTGCTACCAGGAGTACTAGTGAGGTACACATTAATAACACGTATATACTTTGAAGTTGCCATCCTTCTTATCTACCATGCATTTGGGGTAATTCCGCTACCAGTGACTGTTCCCTTTACAATAGAAGCACTTAGTCTCGGGTTTGGGTTCAACCTTGGGTTCCTTCACTGGAGCGGCAACTGGTTTGCCATCCATGAAGTTTCCCTTCTAGCCCTTGCCCTTCTTGAAACCAGTGGTCTTGTTAAACCATCAACACTTGATGCTCCTTCTTGATTTCTACCTTTTGCGGTCCTAAGCACCACGAATAGCACCGGGATCAACTCCATCCCTTGCATGTCATAGTTCATCACGAAGATCTAGTAGCTTAGTGATAGTGTCTAGAGAACTCCATCAAACACTATCTTATCTGGAAGTTTAACTCCCACTTGATTTAAGTGATTGTAGCACCCAGACATTCTGAGCACATGCTCACTAGCTGAGCTATTCTCCTCCATCTTGTTGGAAAAAGAACTTGTCAGAGGTCTCACACCTCTCAACACGGGTATGAGCCTGAAATCCCAATTTCAGCTCTTGGAACATCTCATATGTTCTATGGCGTTCAAAACGTCATTGGAATCCCGATTCTAAGCCATAAAGTATGGTGCAGTAAACTATCAAGTAGTCATCAGGATGTGTCTGTCAGGTGTTCACAACATCCACAGACGATGTTGTAGGGGTTTGCACATCGAGCGGTGTATCAAAGACGTAAGCCTTCTGTGTAGCAATGAGGACACTCCTCGAACTACGGACCTAGTCCGCATCATTGCTTACAATATCTTTCAACTTAATCTTTCTCTAGGAACATATTGAAACAGGGAGCTACAACGTGAGCTATTTATCTACAACATATTTGCAAAGACAATTTAGACTATGTTCATGATAATTGAGTTCATCTAATCAAATTATTTAATGAACTCCCACTCAGATAGACATCCCTCTAGTCATCTAAGTGAAACATGATCCGAATCGACTAGGCCGTGTCCGATCATCATGTGAGACGGACTAGTCATCAACGGTGAACATCTCATGTTGATCGTATCTTCTATACGACTCATGTTCGACCTTTTGGTCTTCCGTGTTCCGAGGCCATGTCTGTACATGCTAGGCTCGTCAAGTCAACCTAAGTGTATTGCGTGTGTAAATCTGGCTTACACCCGTTGTATTCGAACGTTAGAATCTATCACACCTGATCATCACGTGGTGCTTCGAAATGACGAACCTTCGCAACGGTGCACAGTTAGGGGGAACACTTTCTTGAAATTATTGCGAGGGATCATCTTGTTTAAGCTACCGTCGTTCTAAGCAAATAAGATGTAAAACATGATAAACATCACATGCAATCAAATAGTGACATGATATGGCCAATATCATTTTGCTCCTTTTGATCTCCAACTTCGAGGCTCCATGATCATCATTGTCACCGGCACGACACCATGATCTCCATCATCATGATCTCCATCATCGTGTCTTCTTGAAGTTGTCTCGTCATCTATTACTTCTACTACTATGGCTAACGCTTTAGCAATAAAGTAAAGTAATTACATGACGTTTATGTTGACACGCAGGTCATAAATAAATTAAGACAACTCCTATGGCTCCTGCCGGTTGTCATACTCATCGACATGCAAGTCGTGATTCCTATTACAAGAACATGATCAATCTCATACATCACATATATCATTCATCACATCCTTTTGGCCATATCACATCACAAGGCATATGCTGCAAAAACAAGTTAGATGTCCTCTAATTGTTGTTGCAAGTTTTTACGTGGCTGCTATAGGTTTCTAGCAAGAACGTTTCTTACCTACGCGAAAACCACAACGTGATATGCCAATTTCTATTTATCCTTCATAAGGACCCTTTTCATCGAATCCGATCTGACTAAAGTGGGAGAGACAGACACCCGCTAGCCACCTTATGCAACTAGTGCATGTCAGTCGGTGGAACCAGTCTCACGTAAGAGTACGTGTAAGGTCGGTCCGGGCCGCTTCATCCCACGATGCCGCCGAATCAAGATAAGACTAGTAACGGCAAGCAAATTGACAAAATCGACGCCCACAACAACTTGTGTTCTACTCGTGCATAGAAAACGCATAGACCTAGCTCATGATGCAACATGTTGGTGAACGTAGCAGAAATTCAAAATTTTCTACGCATCACCAAGATCAATCTATGGAGTAATCTAGCAACGAGGGAAGGAGAGTGCATCTACATACCCTTGTAGATTGCTAAGCGGAAGCGTTCAAGTGAACGGGGTTGATGGAGTCGTACTCGTCGTGATCCAAATCACCGATGATCCTAGCGCCGAACGGACGGCACCTCCGCGTTCAACACACGTACGGTTGGGAGACGTCTCCTCCTTCTTGATCCAGCAAGGTGAGAGGAGAAGTTGAGGGAAAACTCCGACAGCACGACGGCGTGGTGGTGATGGAGCTCGTGGTTCTCCGACGGGGCTTCGCCAAGCACTACGGAGGAGGATGAGGTGTTGGAGGAGGAAGAGGGCTGCGCCAGGGGAAGGGTGCGGCTGCCCTCTATCTCCCTCACTATATATAGGGGAAGGGAGGAGGGGGAGGCGCCCTAGGGTTCCCTAGGGGAGGGGCGGCGGCCACAGGGGAAACCCTAGATGGGTTTGGGCGCCCCCACCCCCTAGGAAACTTGCCCCCCAAGCCGGGAGGAGCGGCTGCCCTAGGGGTGGCGCCCCCACCTCTCCTGGTTACGTGAGATGGGGTGGGAGGGGCGCTCATCCCCTTAGTGGGCTGATGTGCCCTCTCCCCTTGGCCCATAAGGCCCCCCAACGCTTGCCGGGGCCTCCGAAACCCCTTTCGGACACGCTGGTCATCACCTGGTACCCCCGGAACAATTCCGGACTCCAATACCCTTCGTCCAATATACCGATATTCACCTCTGGACCATTCCGGAGCTCCTCATCATGTTCGGGATCTCATCCGGGACTCCGAACAACCTTCGCTAACCACATACTATTTCCCATAACAACTCTAACGTCACCGAACCTTAAGTGTGTAGACCCTACGGGTTCGGGAACCATGCAGACATGACTGAGACAACTCTCCGGCCAATAACCAACAGCGGGATCTGGATACCCATGTTGTCTCCCACATGTTCCACGATGATCTCATCGGATGAACCACGATGTCGAGGATTCAATCAATCCCGTGTACAATTCCCTTTGTCCAGCGGTATTGTACTTGCCCGAGATTCGATACCTTGTTCAATCTCGTTACCGGCAAGTCTCTTTACTCGTTCTGTAACACATCATCCCGTGATCAACTCCTTGGTCACATTGTGCACATTATGATGATGCCCTACCGAGTGGGCCCAGAGATACCTCTCCGTTTACACGGAGTGACAAATCCCAGTCTCGATTCGTGCCAACCCAACAGACACTTTTGGAGATACCTGTAGTGAACCTTTATAGCCACCCAGTTACGTTGTGACGTTTGGTACACCCAAAGCATTCCTACGGTATCCGGGAGTTGCACAATCTCATGGTCTAAGGAAATGATACTTGACATTAGAAAAGCTTTAGCATACGAACTACACGATCTATGTGCTAGGCTTAGATTGGGTCTTGTCCATCACATCATTCTCCTAATGATGTGATCCCGTTATCAACGACATCCAATGTCCATGGTCAGGAAACTGTAACCATCTATTGATCAATGAGCTAGTCAACTAGAGGCTTACTAGGGACATGGTGTTGTCTATGTATCCACACATGTATCTGAGTTTCCTATCAATACAATTCTAGCATGGATAATAAACGATTATCATGAACAATGAAATATAATAATAATAACTAATTTATTATTGCCTCTAGGGCATATTTCCAACACCCTCCACCGTAATCCACCTCGATCATATCGTAGCGGTGCTTAGGCGAAGCCCTGCGTCGGTAGAACATCATCATCGTCACCACGCCGTCGTGCTGACGAAACTCTCCCTCGACACTCGGCTGGATCGGAGTTTGAGGGACGTCATCGAGTTGAACGTGTGCAGAACTTGGAGGTGCCGTGCGTTCGGTACTTGATCGGTCGGATCGTGAAGACGTACGACTACATCAACCGTGTTGTGCTAATGCTTCCGCTTTCGGTCTACGAGGGTACGTGGACAACACTCTCCCATCTCGTTGCTATGCATCACCATGATCTTGCGTGTGCGTAGGGAAATTTTTGAAATTACTACGTTCCCCAACAGTCTATGGCTAGGAAACTTAACCATCTTTGATTAACGAGCTAGTCAACTAGAGGCATACTAGGGACACTCTGTTAGTCTATGTATTCACACATGTACTAAGTTTCCGGTTAATACAATTCTAGCATGAATAATAAACATTTATCATGATATAAGGAAATATAAATAACAACTTTATTATTGCCTCTAGGGCATATTTCCTTCACTTGATGTACCGCGAGCTTTGTTACTATAGTTAGATCATATGGTGTTTCTCCCCCTCTACCTTCTTGTGATGAATTGAGTTTTACCTTTGAGGTTTCACTATTATGGATTTGAAAACACTTGATGTATGTCTTGCGTGGGATACCCGTGGTGGCAATGGGGTGTTCTATTGATTCACTTGATGTATGTTTTGGCATTCAACTCGCGGATTCCCGAGGTGACATTGGGGTAATCTATGCATATGGGTTGATGCACGTTTTCGTCCTTGTTTCTCCGGTAGGAATCTTGGGGCACTCTTTGAGGTTCTTTGTGTTGGATTGAATATTATGAATCTGAAGTTGTTTGATGCATATCGTATAATTGACCCACGGATACTTGTGGTGACATTGGAGTATCTAGGTGACATTAGGGTCGATTGATGTGTATCATATGATGTTATTTTACTACGAACTCTAGGGCTATTTGCGACACTTATATGAATAGCTCAATGGATTTATCGGAAAGAATAACTTTGAGGTGGTTTTGTACCCTACAAGCAATTTCATCTTATGTTCTCCGCGATAGGAACTTTGGAGTGACTTTTGTTGCACGTTGAGGGATTGCCATATGATTTAATTATATTATCATTGTTGAGAGAATTTGCACTGGTGAAAGTATGAACCCTAGCCTTGTTTCCAAGCATTTTAATACCATTTTTGCTCACTTTTGTTACTTGCTACCTTGCTGTTTTTATATTTTCAGATTACAAGAACCTATATCTACCATCCATATTACACTTGTATCACCATCTCTTTGCAACTAGTGCACCTATACAATTTACCATTGTATTGGGTGTGTTGGGGACACAAGAGACTCTTTGTTATTTGGTTGCAGGGTTGTTTGAGAGAGACCATCTTCATCCTACGCCTCCCATGGATTGATAAACCTTAGGTCATCCACTTGAGGAAAATTTGCTACTGTCCTACAAAACTTTGCGCTTGGAGTACCAACACGAGTCTATAAGAAGAAGGTTGCGTAGTAGACATCAGTGAACTTGAGAAACACCCGGGATAACTTGCTTGATCAGAGAGGAGCTACGTTCAATCGCGAGGCATAGGAGAAGAGCTGGTCATCTCTTTGGAACACCAAAGTCCCTGGGAAAATTATAACTTTCCTTTGGAGGCTGGCAAAACATTATTTGCTATCGGAGGACGTGCGCCACCATAAAAATATGTGCAACGCGGATTTTTGCCAACTTTGTGGAGCTGTCGATTCCTGGAGGCACTCGTTGATTGATTGCACAACTTCGAGGTGTGTTTGTGCCTTAGGTGATGAGAAATTAACTGATCAAATTGTTGAGTCTCATGAACCCAATGCGAAAAACTGGCTTTTTAACATGATGGATTCATTATCACATGCGGAGTTTGTGAAGATGGTCGTCACTCTTTGGGCACTATGGATCGCTCGTCGAAAAGCAATACATGAGTCTATCTTCCAAAGACCAATGTCTACCCACCGTTTTGTCTGAGAGCTTCATCCCCGAGTTGGATGGCCTCAACATTGCCAGGACTTCCACTTCGGCAGGACGTGCACTTGTAATACCAATGAGAAGCTGTTGGAAACCCCCTCCGAATGGACACGTTAAAATCTATGTAGATGGGGTTTTGTCCAATGATGGGCGTGTTGGAGCTGCGGCGGCAGTATACAGGGATGAACACGGTCACTACCTTGGGTCCTCATCAATTGTTCCACCCGGTGTTATTAACCCTACAGTTTTTTTTTGCGGGGAAACCCTACAGTTTTAGAGACCATTGCTTGTCGTGAGGCTTTAGCACTTGCGGATGATCTATCTTTGGATCACTTGATAATTGCTAGTGTCTGCAAACCGATTGTGGATGACATCATAAAAGGGGTAGGAGGCCCTCATATCACAGTCGTCAAGGAGATAGATAACAGAAGAGCACATTTTACTTGTTTTGATTTTATGTTCGAAGGTCGTGCTTCAAATGATGAGGCTCGCAATTTTGTAAAATTTTCGCTTATTTCCTCTCATGATCCTCTTTGTATCCCTTTGAATATTGTTCCAAATTACTAATAAAGTATGGGATCCTAAAAAAGAAGTAAACTGTACTACTCCTAGGCCAGCGTGTGGATTCCACGAACGACTCTCGCGAAACAACAAAGGGGGAAGCATGCACATGTGGACCAGGTCCGGCCAATGGGGATCCATCTAGCCACCAATTGGACCTTCTCCTTTGGAGGAGCAAGGATAAACTGCCCTCCGGCCACCGCCCGTTGCCTCCCGCACCTTATCCTCCCCTGATCCCCCGTACAAAACCACTCCTTCCTTTCCCTCCATGTGACCCACCCAACCCCAAGCACCGCAGCCGGCCACACTCCCTCCTCCTCCTCCTCCTCCTCCTCCAGCTCCAAGAACTCCAAAAGGTAAGCGATCCAAGCCGCATTCCCGTACCAGATCGCAGCTCGCCACCAATCAGCTGCGGATTACTCAGTCCTTGCTTTGTTTCCGTGGGTTCGCGTGCAGGTTCAGCCGAGCTCGATCGATGGCGTCGCTCTCCGTGGCCACGCTCCCGCAGCTGGCCGGCGCGCCGGCGGCGGCGGCGGCGAAGAAGAGGTCCGGCGTGACGTACGTGGAGGGCATGAACGCCTACAGCGGCCTCAAGGGGCTCAACAAGGTGACCATGCTGGGCGTGCGCAAGAGCGCCGACTACAAGTTCGCCAGGATCGTGGCGTCGCTCAGCCCCGCGGGCAAGAGGCGCGGGGGCTCGTTCGGCGCGCAGTGCAACGCCGCCGGCGAGATCTTCCAGATCGCCGTCGTCATGAACGCGCTCACGCTCGTCGGCGTCGCCGTCGGCTTCGTGCTGCTCCGGGCCGAGGCGGCCTACGAGGAGTCGGAGGAGTGAGTGAAACCCAACCCACCGCCGTGTGCCTGCCCTGACCAGCCGTTTCAGTTCGGTTCAGGCTGCTGCTGTTTGGCTGGCGCGTAAGCCGTGATATATAAAACGTGATGTATGCTATTTTACATTTGGTTTTGTATCAATGACAATTGATTGATGAATACCCCGGAAACACATTTTTGGAGGCTCAGCCCTGCAAATTTGTCTCTCGATTGTCCGCCGCTTGTATGATTCTTCTCTAGAAAGAGTACACTTCTTAAGGGAAAATGTTCATAGGTCATAGTGCACCATTGTCTAACAACTTTCAGACCCAAAGTCATACATACTTGGTAGTAAGGTGAGAAATCTGAAACAACAGTGTACTCTCTTCAGGCTTGGAGAATAACTACAAGATTTTCACCCGCGGGGCATTCGATTCACAAGAATATGCCCATGTTGACCTTAGTTTCTTAGAATTCCTAGGAGGAATACACTTCGAAAGGGAAAATGTTCTGCAAAACTGATAGCACAACATTCAGAAGTCATAATGCAACATTGTCTGACATCTTCCTGAAACGACGGTGTATTTTCTCGTAAATCTGTGAATGTCCTGGCTTCAGACTAGAAGATGCAATGCTATTGAGCAGAATATGCAATACACAGAACAGGGAATAAAGGTGCTACGTTTTAGCTCGATTCCTACAAGAGCACCTGTTACAGTAGCGCTCATTAGATCATGTGTTTCTGCACTATAGCAAACAAATAAGTAAAACGTTCTGCTAAAGAACCCTCAAAAAATAGTTATGGTAGTGGCAAGGCTCTAAGCAGCATTCTAATTTTGCCCAAGTACAACAAGAGACATCTCGGGAGCGCCCGATCTCCGGTAAATCTAGCAGTGCTTTGTTCTGTTGATTACATTGGCCTCTGGCAAGCCGAGAACAGCTGCCAGCTGATGAAAGCCATAACCAGCGAGGAGAAGAGCTCGAAGCCGACCACCTTGGGAGTCTGCCACTCCAATGATCTCCGTAAGTAACTGCAGCATCGTTTCAGCATGTTTAGCAGCGTGAACAAGAATGAACAAAAAATAATTGAATAACATGGCCGTGAAAGTGCAGCACATAAACAAATGGACCAAATGGTGATGAATACAGAACGATGTTTCAACTGAAAACAGGTAGAAAATAATTTGATCATTCTAAATATTTTAGTACGTATCCACTAAAAATGTCAACATGAGCATGCCTGATTTGAAAGAAACTGCCCTAGTAAACTTGGCAAACAAGAGATATTACTTCCAAGATAATATTTACTCAAGTTGCAATGGCTTGTGATGTTTCATACACATGCTATTGTGCAGCACACGATAGGGCTTTACTTCGGATACCATTAACTGAACTCTCTGTGTGTCCTAAAATTTCAGTGGTCCACAAGGAGAGATAAAGTTCTAAGACAATCATTACTGACTTGTAACTAAGGATATTCCATGGATAGGAGAGATGCACCGACTTTAGAGTTAGCATGATAGGACTGTAATGAAATTTTGGACAAGAATGGCAGTAGGTCAAAAGTTATATGGAATACAGCAGAAATGTTTGTGGATGGATATATTTTTCTCAGATCCGTATTGACCACGTGTAGGAGGTAGGTATTAAGCCAATATACATAGATTGACACAAATCCTGCAAGATTTACCAACATCTACTTGCTAGTACTTCATAACCAAGAACAGTTTCTCAAAAAAAAAGGAAATAAGAACATCAACATATGTTGAAGCATGATAATTATTCTTTTTGAGGATTACTGCAGATAGAAACGGGATTACCTGGTGATAGATGGCATTGTTGCCAGAAGCAGAGCACATGCATAAATTATTGGAATTAAAGTCCTAGGTTTGTTCTTCCTCAGCCACATCAAGGATCCTAATGCGGCAAGGGAGAGGGTCATCACCTGCAGAAGTACAAAAGTAAGTCTTCTGAAATTAGGATAATCAAAAAAAGGAAGCTGACATTATATTTTTCACACTATATAGTAGCATTACAAGATTGGCATTTGCTTCGAGCCCTTGGAATATGTACTCCCAAGTAAATTCAAGCCCTCGTGCCCCAATCCAGAGAGGTGCCAGCCGGTGCAGAACTGAATCAGCAAAAGCCCAGCCTGAAACCCCAAAAAAGTCCAATAGATCAATGGTAGTCAAGATAAGGTTAAATTGCAGCTGGAAATAAGTCAAAGTATTGTATCACTTCCCAATTTATCTGGAGTAACAAACTTAAGGAGGCCCAATTCAATTTAAATAATAAAGTGAAGTAAGAGCATTCAATTTCCTGAGAAACGCTATCAGTAGCCAAAATAAGCATGTCTCTATTCTTTCAATTGTGTGAATGACAAAAGCATGAGCACGAAAACAAATTTCAGTACAGCTAAAAGGCAAGCAGCAATTACAAACATCAACATCAGAAATGCATCTGTTTATAAAAAGGTTGACCAGCACAGTATAGAAGGAAAAGTTGGAATTTAAAGGTGTAGTGGGGAAGGTGAACATACAGAATGGAGATGGGAAATGAGATTAAAACAAACATATGTGACTATCGATGAAATGTTATAATTTGACAAGACACACTTCAGCTAAATGAAATCAGAAAGTGAACAAGCACAACTACGAACTCACCAAGACCAACAGCCTGGAACTTATGGTTCTGGGAGATGTTTCTGTGGGTCAACTGTGTCAAAGCAAAATAAAGGCCAGCAACATCTATAAACCCAATTAGAATTTTCATTAATTCCTGCAGGGTTGAAAATAATCGGAAGATTAGATACACTGGCAAACAGGGTAAATCCAGGCATGTTTTGTCAAAGTGCGTAAAATATACCTGGTAGGGATCAAAGCTATCATTCACATCAGGCACTTTGAGGAATGTTGCTAAGCAAACAAGCTGCCATTATAAAATAGCAATGGTTAGCAATCCCACAAATCTCTTCCATGCAACTGGTGATAAGCATAGAAAACTATATGCCAAAACTAAAACATAAACTAGGCAATGTAAAACATCATGTGGTAATAAAAAGAACCAAGAATAACAAACAGGCTAAGCTGACAGTATCAGGATGACAAGCTTCAACTTGTACTGTGATTTTTGGACAAACAGGACTGCATAGCAGGGAAGATAACCAGTACAAACCATGAAAATTGAGATGCCATTTACAACCTTTTAATAACTAATGGAATTTCAAAGAAAAAAAATCAGCCTGCTGAGTGGCATACAACCCTCGAACGATCAGTTTGCTGTCAAAACTGGTACATGAATGTTAGATAAAGAAAAAGACTAGTTGAGTGGTCATTCCAAAGAACATATTAATTGTAGAAGTCAAGTAGTTGGCAAGGGCACATTGATCAAACAACTAAAAAGTTTCTCAAGCAATGACAGATTAATGAATGGTGGATTGTTTGGGCATGTCAATCATGGTACTAAAAATCCACAACTAGTTACTCACCTTTACAAGTGCTGCTCCCAGATAAACAACAGCTGCTTTTACACTAGTGCCAATCGTGTCATACTCTGACCTGCAAAAGGTAGTATGGGAAACTTATTACTGCTTTTACACCAGTGTTTAATGCAGCAGATCAATACCTCATTTATGGTTCTTATTTCGATGAGTCACACACGATAGTATGTGAAAGTTATTACTGGACTACACCCCTTAACCATTGGTACTTATCTTTTAACAATCACACACTAGTGTGCAACTCTTATTACTGGAGTATATAACCCGCTCATCAACCACCAGAAGGGACATATGGAAGTAGGTTGGCAGCGTGCTTCCCATATACAGCAGCCTCATCGCCATCATAGTATGCATAAAGAACCTGATGCATGTTCAGCAACATCTGGCAGCTGACACCATGCCCTGGAGCTGCACACAACACTGCTTCCACAGGAAAGACATGGGTTTCCACCTGTGCTGAATGCCACTGCCTATACAGATCCATGGCACCCACTGTCATAATTGGTGGGAAGTACTGTAGATTGGTAGTTGCCATAGAAGCACGGGCAAAAAGAGCAATGTGCGCAAAAGGGAAAGATGTTGATGGTGTATGCTACCATTGATGATACTTCAGATGCTTAACAAAATTGCAAGATGGTGTAGATAATATGGGTGCGTGTGATGGGCTGATGATTGATCATGGACCTGTAATAAAAAATATGTGGACTAGCATTTGTGCAGGCCAAGCTAGGTCTTGCCGTTTAAAAAACTACCTGCTGGAGTCCGGATAAGTTAGAGATCATATAGTGTAAGATTTATTTACAAATTTGCTAAGTGATTCTTGGATGATGGGGAGGTGGCAAGATGTGTAGTAGATATTTTTCAAAGGTTGTTTCTGCTGATACTTTTTCTATGTGTGCCGAAGGATGTTGTTCACATATGAAGGTCATACCACAATGGTTTGCTGTTTATTTTTTGTAGTGCTCTGATTGGTCGTGATCAGAAACTTTGTTGAACTGAATTTGCCCAGGACTTGTAGCATGTCTTACATAACTCACAACTCACACTTGTAACATTCCAGGGACAGGCTAATTGTCATGCATGACTAATCGAGTAGGCAGCTTTGGAGCTTTGTAACTGTGCTTTAGTATAATGCAAACTTTGAAATTCTGTGAAGGTGCTTTAATAGAACGCATACTTACTGTAGTCACAGCGGCGGCGCTAGGAGTCAGACCCAGTGATGTCAACGCTATATACTTATGCAATATGTGGATCAGCTATAGTTAATCACAAGCCTATTAGTGCAGCTAACCCAAATTTTATGTTGTCACTTGACATCACAAACAAGGACTAGCACCACCACTGTGTAGTCGTATACATTTGGAGTATTGCTAACAAGAAACAAACCTAAGAGTAAAAATTATCCGGGCGTATGCCTTGTCTATGATTGACGCAACTAAACAACATTTCCATAAAGGAAAAGAATACAAATTGAAAGGAGAAAGTGCCTTCTAGACCTAGCCCAAAAATAAAAGCAAAGTCTTCTTCCACACTCTTTGTAACCCTTGGTTGCTCCTTGTGTGGAATTAGTGCCTCTGTCTTACAAAGTAAAAATGAAAAAATAAAGGAAACGATCATTTTTTTGTTTCAAATCAAATCTGATTAGCTTAGTATTGGTTGGGCGTTACACCAATTACAAATAACGGTGTCTACTTAAATACAGTTACTACCTTCCTAGAATTATTATCAATACTTCAAATGTCTTCACCGCAGCTAGAATGTGTTACAGCTTCATATCACTATCAGACAATCGCATAGTAACTCTTTACTCAGCACATGGATAAAATTACCATGTATTCTCTTGTTTAACTAACATCAAGTTCTTGACGAGGTTCGAGTTCATTACTCAGAGCACTTCATATTGTTAGCGTGCAACTCACACAGGCAAGTCTTCTACTGTATCATCTTCCCATCCAACTTACAAAATGAGCTACAATGCTCTGAACTTACTTGACAGTAGAGGAGACATAAACCACACTAATTATGACTAAACCAATCAGATTCAATTCGAACAGCACAATTCAGCCGACAAAGCCCGAATCCAAGCGAACATTTCAGTAGAAACTCGTCTACACCACGCATTAAACCAATACCCTCCTAACCCTGCCTCAACTGAGCAAAATTCACTGAAACCGCACTGATCAAAACCCCATCCGACGAGCCAAAATCGCACGCGGAACCAACAGTGTCCGGCACTCCTACTCCGCCGTGCCCGGATCACGCAACCAAGCAAGGACCAGACAGCTTGACGGACACAGATCTAACACGTTTGGGATACGGATCTCGTGGATAGAGAGGGGAGGAGGGGGAGAGAGGAAGTTAGCTTACAGGGGGGTGGCGGAGTAGTAGACGACGTGGGGGCCGAAGGTGAGGACCGCGCAGTTGAGGAAGTGGAACACCGTCATCTCGTCGGCGTCGTCGTCTCCGGCGCCTGAGCAACGGCGAGGTCGAATCGCCTGATGCTGCGCGACGATTTCGAGATGCAGCTGGGTAATGGGCTCGAGATGGATCCGGTCGAGCTCTAAGTAACAAACACGCTCGGCGCACGTGGATTGGTTCGTGGGCTTCGCTCTAGTCGACAGGCAGATGGGCCTAAATGAAGTGCTACCCCCCTTGTGTTAGAAAAAAACAATATCCTACTGCCCTTCCCCACAAAAAAATCCTATACCCCTAAAAAAATGTTAGAAAATCCTTAAGAGAGAGTCAATCGAGAAATGCTAAAAAAACATAAAAAATACTCCCTCCGTAACAAAATCTAAGACGTTTTTTATGCCCTATACAAAACCAAAAAAGTCTTACATTTTGACATGAAGGGAGTACTAGTAATTACTAAATGTTCTTTGTTTATGGTAAATGCTAAATGTTATGCTAAAACAAAGAAATGGAAACTACCCTAAGAAAATGCTAATGTTCTAAAATAACTGAAGACATATTAAAGAGACAACACACTCTCCAAAGTACAGAAAACTTGCGTGTTGCTCACTCGCATATGCTAGGAGAGAGATGTAGAAGAAACACAATGGACAAGAAACTATCCCGTGGAAACCAATAACTCGGTGGAAACATCGAAACCCAAACATGAGCCATCAGATCTAAAACGTGGGTAGCTTATTAAATCTTGTGTTTTTGCATACAAGCACCCACAATGCTAGTTATTATTTTGCACAAAGGATCTAAGCTTTTGTGAAATATGCGGAATGTGTTTGTGGGTGAAGCGCCCCTAGATTTTCATATCCAACGACCACATATGAGTTTCCATGTTTCCACTGAGTGAGTGGTTTCCATGTGATACTTCCTCCACAATGCCACAATGGGCATCTTGATGTTGTCTTGTTTTGCTTCTTTAAGAGACGGTTACATAAAACACAATGACTTTCGACCGAGCCCCAAGTCTTGATTCGTTCTTAGTATTGTACTTCTCATGGCGAGATATGAAAGACGCAGCTTTACTTTTGCTGATCTTTATGGTGTTTTCAAGTCACTTTTTCATGGTCTATTTTCTAGGTTGAGGACACGGTGACTTGAACCCTCGGTGAAACTGCAATGCACATATAACATGTGTCACCTTTGACAGGAGAACCCTCATTTGGGGTTCCCTTTACTGTCTATATGAAAAATTAAATGCCAAAGATGTTTTGACTTGACATAAGTCAGTATAGTTGTGAAGCATGTCGTATTTGACAAACTACTACCATCGGAGAGAAAAATCGATAGAAAGATCACCTACCGATAGAAAAATAAAAGATGAAGGTAAAAGTAATAGTTTTTGTAGTAGGGTGGAAAGAGTTTAAAAAACATTGGACACACAAGATAGCATCTGTTGTCTACACATGGCGAGTGGTGAGGCATCCGACGGGCGCTCCGCCAATGGAACCCCCACCCTACTCCGAAGAAAATAGAACTATATGTGTGACAGTGTCCTCTTGTTTCACAAATCATATCGATAGAAGTGACTTGTCTTCATACGAAGAAACAAGCTAGTTAGGACCAAATTGGCTATGAGAATCAGCCAAGCCATAGTCCCTAGCCGCCATAGAAGGGGAGCACCATTATCGTATGTTTCTGATGGTTTCCCTCGTCTTCGGAGGTCTCTCAAACACCAAGAAGCAAGGAAATTATAGGTATTAACATTGGGGGATAGTTTTAGTCCCTTTTATGTCATATTAACATATTATTGGCGATAATCTCGCCGTTGATGTCGTACAGATGAAGTTTTATGACTCTATTACCATCCTAGCATGGTCATAATGGTTAGTTCATCTGCCATGAGAGAGCCACGGAAGGCCTCATCTTAATTATATGGACCTTTACATTGCATGCTGCAATGCACATAAAGTTTGTCAACGTGACCGACTATATATAGTCAGACAAAGCATCATCGGCAAATATCTATGCCTATTGGACGAGGCGACGGCCGAGTTGCATACTGCAACATCGGATTCCTATTTCGTTTTTGCCCTTCCGTTTTTGTTTCGATTGTTACCCAGTCTAGCATGTAATTGGTTTCTATTAATCCTGCTTATTTAGATAAAATGAACATCGAGTACCAGATAAGGGGTAGTTTGAATCCACAAATATACAAAAAAGCCTAAAGAAAGAGGGAAAACAACTAAGATTCTTAAGCTTTACAATTCTCGCCAAAGCCACAATTGTACTCGTTGTGGTTGCGCCATCATAACTCTCGTCAATGATGGGCAACATAAAGAAATTCAACTAGGAAGCACTTGCAAAAAGACATGTAGAGGACCAAATCTTGTTGATTCGCCACAATAGAAGATCATTGTGTATGATGAAGATGTTGGAAATATGCCCTAGAGGCAATAATAAAAGGATTATTATTATATTTCCTTGTTCATGATAATTGTCTTTTATTCATGCTATAATTGTGTTATCCGGAAATCGTAATACATGTGTGAATACATAGACACCAACATGTCCCTAGTAAGCCTCTAGTTGACTAGCTCGTTGATCAACAGATAGTCATGGTTTCCTGACTATGGACATTGGATGTCATTGATAACGAGATCACATCATTAGGAGAATGATGTGATGGACAAGACCCAATCCTAAACATAGCACAAGATCGTATAGTTCGTTTGCTAGAGTTTTTCCAATGTCAAGTATCTTTTCCTTAGACCATGAGATCGTGTAACTCCCGGATACCGTAGGAGTGCTTTGGGTGTACCAAACGCCACAACGTAACTGGGTGACTATAAAGGTATACTACGGGTATCTCCGAAAGTGTCTGTTGGGTTGACACGGATCAAGACTGGGATTTGTCACTCCGTATGACGGAGAGGTATCTCTGGGCCCACTCGGTAATGCATCATCATAATGAGCTCAAAGTGACCAAGTGTCTGGTCACGGGATCATGCATTACGGTACGAGTAAAGTTACTTGCCGGTAACGAGATTGAACGAGGTATTGGGATACCGACGATCGAATCTCGGGCAAGTAACGTACCGATTGACAAAGGGAATTGTATACGGGGTTGCTTGAATCCTCGACATCATGGTTCATCCGATGAGATCATCGAGGAGCATGTGGGAGCCAACATGGGTATCTAGATCCCGCTTTTGGTTATTGACCGGAGAGTCGTCTCGGTCATGTCTACATGTCTCCCGAACCCGTAGGGTCTACACACTTAAGGTTCGGTGACGCTAGGGTTGTAGAGATATGAACATGCAGTAACCCGAAAGTTGTTCGGAGTCCCGGATGAGATCCTGGACGTCACGAGGAGTTCCGGAATGGTCCGGAGGTGAAGAATTATATATAGGAAGTGCAGTTTCGGTCATCGGGAGAGTTTCTGGGGTCACCGGTATTGTACCGGGACCACCGGAAGGGTCCCAGGGGTCCACCGGGTGGGGCCACCCATCCCGGAGGGCCCCATGGGCTAAGTGGGGAGGGGAACCAGCCCATAGTGGGCTGGTGCGCCCCCCTTGGCCCACCCCATGCGCCTAGGGTTGGGAACCCTAGGGTGGGGGGGCGCCCCACCTGGCTTGGGGGGCACTCCACCCCTTGGCCGCCACCCCCCCCTAGGAGATCCCATCTCCTAGGGCCGGCGCCCCCCCTAGGGGGCCTATATAAAGGGGGGGAGGGAGGGGCAGCCGCACCCTTGAGTCTTGGCGCCTCCCTCTCCTCTGCTACACCTCTCCCTCTCGCAGTAGAACGGCGAAGCCCTGCTGCGGTGACCCCTGCATCCACCACCACGCCGTCGTGCTGCTGGATCTTCATCAACCTCTCCTTCCCCCTTGCTAGATCAAGAAGGAGGAGACGTCATGCTGACCGTACGTGTTTTGAACACGGAGGTGACGTCCGTTCGGCGCTAGGATCTCCGGTGATTTGGATCACGTCGAGTACGACTTCCTCATCCCCGTTCTTTGAACGCTTCCGCGCGTAATCTACAAAGGTATGTAGATGCAATCCGATCACTCGTTGCTAGATGAACTCATAGATGGATCTTGGTGAAACCGTAGGAAAATTTTTGTTTTCTGCAACGTTCCCCAACAGTGGCATCATGAGCTAGGTCTATGCGTAGTTCTCTTTGCACGAGTAGAACACAATTTGTTGTGGGCGTAGATGTTGTCATCTTTCTTGCCGCTACTAGTCTTATTTTGCTTCAGCAGTATCATGGGATGAAGCGGCCCGGGCCAACCTTACACGTACGCTTACGTGAGACCGGTTCCACCGACTAACATGCACTAGTTGCATAAGGTGGCTGGCGGGTGTCTGTCTCTCCCACTTTAGTTGGAGCGGATTCGATGAAAAGGGTCCTTATGAAGGGTAAATAGAAGTTGACAAATCACGTTGTGGCTTTCACGTAGGTAAGAAAACGTTCTTGCTAGAACCCTATTGCAGCCACGTAAAACTTGCAACAACAATTAGAGGACGTCTAACTTGTTTTTGCAGCAAGTGTTTTGTGGTGATATGGCCAAAGTTGTGATGAATGATGAATGATATATATGTGATGTATGAGATGTTCATGCTATTGTAATAGGAATCACGACTTGCATGTCGATGAGTATGACAACCGGCAGGAGCCATAGGAGTTGTCTTTATTTTTTGTATGACATGCGTGTCATTGAGAAACGCCATGTAAATTACTTTACTTTATTGCTAAACGTGTTAGCCATAGTAGTAGAAGTAATAGTTGGCGAGCAACTTCATGGAGAAACGATGATGGAGATCATGATGATGGAGATCATGGTGTCATGCCGGTGACAAGATGATCATGGAGCCCCAAGATGGAGATCAAAGGAGCTATGTGATATTGGCCATATCATGTCACTATTATTATTTGATTGCATGTGATGTTTATCATTTTTTGCATCTTGTTTACTTAGAACGACGGTAGTAAATAAGATGATCCCTCATAATAATTTCAAGAAAGTGTTCCCCCTAACTGTGCACGGTTGCGACAGTTCGTTATTTCGAAGCACCACGTGATGATCGGGTGTGATAGATTCCAACGTTCACATACAACGGGTGTAAGACAGATTTACACATGCAAACACTTAGGTTGACTTGACGAGCCTAGCATGTACAGACATGGCCTCGGAACATAGAAGACCGAAAGGTCGAGCATGAGTCGTATAGAAGATACGATCAACATGAAGATGTTCACCGATGTTGACTAGTCCGTCTCACGTGATGATCGGACACGGCCTAGTTAGCTCGGATCATGTTATACTTAGATGACTGGAGGGATGTCTATCTGAGTGGGAGTTCATTGAATAATTTGATTTAGATGAACTTAATTATCATGAACTTAGTCTAAAATCTTTACAACATGTATTGTAAATCAAATGGCCAACGTTGTCCTCAACTTCAATGCGTTCCTAGAGAAAACCAAGCTGAAAGACGATGGCAGCAACTATACGGACTGGGTCCGGAACCTGAGGATCATCCTCATAGCTGCCAAGAAAGATTATGTCCTACAAGCACCGCTAGGTGAAGCACCTGCTCTCCCTGCAGAATAAGATGTTATGAACGCTTGGCAGACACGTACCGATGATTACTCCCTCGTTCAGTGCGGCATGCTTTACAGCTTAGAACCGGGGCTCCAAAAACATTTTGAGAGACACGGAGCATATGAGATGTTCGAAGAGCTGAAAATAGTTTTTCAAGCTCATGCCCGGGTCGAGAGATATGAAGTCTCCGACAAGTTCTTCAGCTGTAAGATGGAGGAAAATAGTTCTGTCAGTGAGCACATACTCACTATGTCAGGGTTACATAACCGCTTGACTCAGCTGGGATTTAATCTCCCGGATGACGCGGTCATTGACAGAATCCTTCAGTCGCTTCCACCGAGCTACAAGAGCTTTGTGATGAACTTCAATATGCAGGGGATGGAAAAGACCATTCCTGAAGTATTTGCAATGCTGAAATCAGCAGAGGTAGAAGTCAAAAAGGAACATTAAGTGTTGATGGTGAATAAAACCACTAAGTTCAAGAAAGGCAAGGGTAAGAAGAACTTCAAGAAGGACGGTAAGGGAGTTGCCGCGCCCGGCAAGCAAGCTGCCGGGAAGAAGCCAAAGAATGGACCCAAGCCCGAGACTGAGTGCTTTTATTGCAAGAAAAGTGGTCACTGGAAGCGGAACTGCCCCAAATACTTAGCGGACAAGAAGGCCGGCAAAACGAAAGGTACATGTGATATACATGTAATTGATGTGTACCTTACCAGTACTCGTAGTAGCTCCTGGGTATTTGATACCGGTGCAGTTGCTCACATTTACAACTCAAAGCAGGAGCTGCGGAATAAGCGGAGACTGGCGAAGGACGAGGTGACGATGCGCGTCGGAAATGGTTCCAAGGTCGATGTGATCGCCGTCGGCACGCTACCTCTACATTTACCTACGGGATTAGTTTTGAACCTCAATAATTGTTATTTAGTGCCAAGTGTGAGCATGAACATTGTATCAGGATCTCGTTTAATACGAGATGGCTACTCATTTAAATCTGGTGCGCCCCCTTGGCCCACCCCATGCGTCTAGGGTTGGGAACCCTAGGGTGGGGGGGCGCCCCACCTGGCTTGGGGGGCACTCCACCCCTTGCCCCCCCCTAGGAGATCCCATCTCCTAGGGCCGGCGCACCCCCTGGGGGGCCTATATAAGGGGGGGGGGGAGGGAGGGGCAGCCGCACCCTTGAGTCTTGGCGCCTCCCTCTCCTCTGCTACACCTCTCCCTCTCGCAGTAGAACGGCAAAGCCCTGCTGCGGTGACCCCTGCATCCACCACCACGCCGTCGTGCTGCTGGATCTTCATCAACCTCTCCTTCCCTTTGCTGGATCAAGAAGGAGGAGACGTCACGCTGACCGTACGTGTGTTGAACACGGAGGTGCCGTCCGTTCGGCGCTAGGATCTCCGGTGATTTGGATCACGTCGAGTACGACTTCCTCATCCCCGTTCTTTGAACACTTCCGCGCGTGATCTACAAAGGTATGTAGATGCAATCCGATCACTCGTTGCTAGATGAACTCATAGATGGATCTTGGTGAAACCGTAGGAAAATTTTTGTTTTCTGCAACGTTCCTCAACAGAAGATTGGCAATCATACGAAGCATGTTAGCGAGGGCACCACACCAATCTAGACAGACAACCGCACCAGTATCGTGAGGCCAATTCGATGATATTGCTAAAAAATGCTTGAAAGGGGAGATTGTTGAGGAAGACGATGTTGTTGATGATGGCGATAGAGTCATCCCGACGAGCATCAAAGAATCAATCCATGAAGATCGACAGGACAAAAAATATCAAGCTCCTCGGCAACACTGCCATACCAAGTGTTGTCGAGATGGGATCAGAGCCAGAGGACTTTTGTGCAAGATAACAATGTCAACCATGATACGGAAACCTAACCAAAGACTTTCTTTGCTCCCAAAGAGAGATGAAAATCATCTCCCCGTCGCCCCGGTGTCGGAAAATTAGAGGGAAGCGAAGATTCGATATGTCCCTAAAGCCTAAACACCAAGAAGAGCAGCTTAGTGTTAATTAACAATGACGGATCGTGTGGCCTGTAACTCTTTTCTTTTCTAACGAGAAAAGCAGAACATCTGCTATTCCTGGGGAAATGTGGACACTTGTACAGTTACGCTGGTTGGTGTATTCTCAGTTCATGAGTTCTTCTCTTTTTTTTGCGGGTGCTCAGTTCATGAGTTCAATCAATGCTTAGCCGCACAACGTGGCCAGTGCCCAGTGCCCAGTGGCCTACACCTGGATGCACTCATGCACTTAACCGAAGCGCGGACCGCCAAATGACTCGTTTTTGAACACCTGGCGAGCCGCGCCACTGTCACGCAGGTGGCATGGCCGCTACTCCTTGGACGCGACCGCGTTCTCGCGTAAACACCGCATCTACACCCCGCGTGTTTGAAGAAGACGCGACGAGGCTCTTTTTTTTTTTTTTTTTTTTGCGGGTGGACGCGACGAGGCTCCTCCGTGGCCTCGTCACACCAGCTGCTTCCGCCTTCAATTTGATCGACGAGCTGACACGTACAGATAGTCGGACGCTAACGGAGCTGGCAGCGACGAGATCCGCTTGGATATCCGTGTCGCCCATGCATGCACCGCCCCCGTCACCGTCAGTCGGGGTCAGGTCGATCGATCGCCCCACCGCAACCGCAAGCCGGACGGGGAGCCGGCAAAAGGTAGGGAAACCGGGCAATAATCGCGCGGAAAAGGCACCGGCGCCCACCCGAAAGGTGGCCGCGTCGCCTTTGGACGCTTCCGCCGCCCGGTGTACGGCCAGCCGGGTTGGGCCATCGCCGGAGCCCGGAGGGAGACCGGTGGGCTAGGTGCCCTCCGCCTAGGCCGCGCGCCGGGGCTGGCCGGCTCAATCATGGCGCGCTGGTGACCTCGCCGATGCCGCTGCGCTGCGTGTTGCACATGCGTGCCCGCGCTGCAGCTTTAGGCTTAGCCAGCGGGCCACGGCGCCGATGGTGCGCCCACTGCCCGGCACCGACCGCTGACACGCCCACGCCTTTGGAAGGAAGAAAGTGAACGGGTTCGGGAAGCACTCAGTCGGAGAGGCCACCGCAACAATGTTCCGAGGTCCACACACGCCATCTATCCATGCATCGACCGTATCGAGTAGCGCGCTGCCCCTGTGCACGACCACGGGCGCGGAGATCCACGAAGGTAGGCGTGCATGCAGAGCATATAAGTACGCACGTACGTACTCGTGCTGCTGCGGCGCCGTGCCGTGCCGTGCGTGGCGAGTCTACTCCGCGGAATATTATCACAAACAGAACAGATCGGGCCGGGCGATGTGAGTGAGCAATGTTCATTCGAGCTAGTGTTCCGCGTCAATGCATGCACCGAGCCAGTGTTCCACGTCAATGCGCACATAAAAATGTTCTAGGACAAAGATGGCACATCGTACGTACGTGCGTGCATGGAATTTCAAGGTTGCACGCAAAGACATTCTGCGCAGCTCGATCTCCCATGTCATTGTTCGAGGGTCAACATGAGTTACATACAATACAACGCCACGTCTATGTAGTAGTACTATCAATGTAGAGTTGCAGGCTTTGTATTTCTTTTTCTTTTCTTTTTTGATCTGTGCAGGCTTTGTATTTCTACTAGTACTACATAGACGGACCAATTCTTTTTTCTCCAACCAGGGAAACAAACTGCTTTTCTTGTCTCTGTGATTATGAGCTAGGCAGCAGCCTATCCGGCACAAGAGACATGGCCTGGCTCCGGACAGCCAACGTACTGTGCGCCCGACACGGGCTATTGGCGAATTGGACGTGGCAGAGTCGTCCCTCACCTTCTGTAGCTAGCACGTCGATGAGGGTCGCGTGTGAGATGACATGCTAGTGTAGCGTGTCCTTGTTACTTATTACGGTCCCCATGGCAAAAGCTAATTTCGCTGTTAGGCGCGCAGCTAGCTAGCCCCGGCCGGCCCATCGGCCCCGCAATTCTGCCGTGCTTTTCAGTGGCGACTTTCGGTCTAGCCAAGACATGGGAATGATGCCATTTGCACCGGACGTACACATCATATCAGGTCTCGTCCCAGGGGAGGCACGCAGATATATAATGTGTGTGTGTGAGTGAGTGAGAGAGAGGGGGAAATAGAGAGATCTGCACAAACGAACGAAGGATTATATATACTAACTAGAGTAATATACTACGTACTGTAATAGACAATGGCAGATGCAGTGAGCATGGACGACAGTACTGCTACCAACTACACAATGCACATTGCGTGCATGCATGCAACAAAGAGAGAGACAGGGGTAGCTACCAACTCCCACAACGTCGACTAAACAAAGCAGAACCGGACCCAAACGATCACCAAAACCAACGTAGAAGCATTCGTTCGACCAGAGCACGCACATAGTCGTGGATCAGATCCAGACACTTGCCATCAACGCATTAACTCGCGAGCGATGATCAGATTCAGACAGTGCCGCGCGAGGAGAACCCGCCGCGATGGGCGCTGACCGGCCGGGGGCGCTGGTTTAGCGCCTCGAGAAGTTCTTCTCCCTTGTTCGCATCCCCCCGGCCAGCTGCATGCACACGCTAGCTACTCGTACAAACAAGCGGATCGAGCCCGGTCGGGAACGGGAATCGGCCGCCGTACGCGCCGCGCGCGCGGACGCCTTTTGCCCCTCTTCGTCGCGCGCGAGGTTTTTGTTGCGACCTCGCGGCCGGCGCCGGCACGCACGGCGGGCAGGGCCCCGTGCTTCTCGAGGCCTTGATCGGCGATTACATTATGGAGATCGTGTCGCCCCAACACGACGAGATCCGAATGTAGGGCTCGTACCTTTGCCCCCCTCCTCTCCATTGTTTTACCACTCCCTCCTAGCCTCCTAGGAGATGGAGAGATCTACTGCCCGGCCTCTCCTCGCGGATCACGTGACGCCCACACGTGCGTGCTGGTTCGACCGGCCTCGAATGTGGATTATTAGGACTACCAGATGCAACAACACTGCGATGGCCATCAATTATTCAGCTGCAGGAATAAGCGGATGATCGTGCATGCTAGCTACCGGCCTAGCGAGCTGAATCAATCACGATCAACGGCTCAGCTCTTCCGCTAGCTACTAGCTAGCTAGCCGCTCCGGTCCCGATTCATCTCGTCAGTCGGCCATGCCCTGAGCCTCCTGGCGGATCGTGTCACTCTCACTCCCTCAGTCTCTCTCTCTCTCTCGTACCAGCGAGCGCCCCATGCCGTGTTGTCGCATTCCACGGCATTCAATGGCGACCTGCGGCGTCCTTCACCCTCCACCGTCGCACGGCGCGAGCCCGATCGACGCACGAACCCGCTCCGCCACCCTTTTCATGAATATGGAAAGATCCCGGCCGCCCTCGCACGGGGGCGTTATACCTCTGCTTTGCTGAAAATGTTCACTGTCAGCCCCGTCTCACAGCCCCTTGGTCCTGCCCCCTGCCCGCGCCAGGCCTGCTGACTCGCCTGTGGATCAAAAGCTAGGTAGCTTTGCAGCTAGCACGACCCGTAGTCAGTCCCTACCGTGCTTCCATATTGGTCCACTCACTCACTCACCCACCAACAAGGAAGCACGAGAAAGATGCCAAGTCCTTAGTGCTGGCCAGTTTCTAAAAAATCTCCGTTTTTATCATTGTGTTTACAGACTAGCTCGTGGAAATATGTTCCGGTGGTGGCGTTATGGTACATGGTACTACCAGGATTCCAAAATCTTAAACTGTAGAAAATTTTGGGTCAGCACTCTAGGAACAACTATGTCATGTCTCATGTGTGTCTCCTTGAAACCGTCCGGGGTTTGCAAACATGCAACATGTCAACAGATGTTGCACGGAGGTGTTTTTGTGATTATTACTTTAAAACATCATTTTTTCGAAGAGTGAATGAACACCAATTTCTTTATGTATCCAAACTAAAAGGTGTAATTAATATTTTTGGCCAAACTTCGGACAGTTTCCTTGTACGCATCATAGAATGTCGCTCTCTTTTCCTTAAATAATCATGCCTTCAATTATTGCATTGCCATGGGACGATCCACGTGTGAAAAATCAATCCTACCACAGTCCGAAATGTAAGTCTCTTAATTAATTTTATTAATAAAGATTATTTGGTGTGAGCATTGGTACAACAAGAATTAGAAACATGGTATTGTGAGTGAATTACTGAAAACAACCACATTTAGGGCAGCCCATTGGAGAAAGTTGTGACCGGGCGTTGGCACACACAACCAATGGTGTGTAGGTCTCCTTGTTGGGCATGAGTAAATCCGATGGCTGGCTTAGTGACCACCTTTCATGCGCATCCTGGTGCACCACTTGGGGAGGGCCAGATAATCCGTTACTACTCTACTGCATCAAACACATCATCGACACAACTCTATGCACGCCACCCACCCAGATCAGAGCAATGCTACACATACCGGCGACATATTACGGGATTAACAGAGATACTTAGCTAGGATTTTTTTGATTCGATATAAATCAGGTTGAGGGGCCCACAACGGCCAAAATTGGGGAGGAGGGGGGGGGGGGCTAGTTATAATACTACTACTAGGTCTTAAATTGTAGATTTTTTTATTGTTGTTAAATTGTAGAGCTGAAAGCCAGAAGTTTGGGTCAACGCTCTATGAACAACTATATCATGTGTGTCACCTATGAAACCATCAGTGTTTTGGCAACATGCAACATGTCAAGAGATGTTACACGTATATGTTTTCATGATTCTTAGTATAAAGCATCATTTCCGAAAAGTGAAGGAACACCATTTCTTTGTGTATCCAAACTAAAAGTGTATAGGCTTAACTTCACACAGTTTCCTTGTACGCTTCATAGATTGTCGATCTCTTTTCCTTAAATAGTTGTTCGTTCAATTATTGCGTTCCCAATATTACGTGAGTGTGAAGCGAAATATGCGGCTGCCCACGTGCGAAAAATCCATACTACATAATCTGAAATGTAAGTTTTTAAATTATTTTTGTTAATACATTATTTCTAAGTGTGAGCGATAAAACAAGATTATAGCATAAAAACATCATAATATGAGTAAATTACTAAAAATAACCACATTTAGGTCAGCACATTGGAGAAAGTTGTGACTGAGCATTGGCACACACAACCAATGGTGTGTAGATCTCGTTGTTGGCATATGAGCAAATCTCATGGTTGCCTCATAGGCCACCTTGCATGGATATCCCAGTGCACCACTCGGGGAGGGCTAGATCCTTCGTTAGTACTTTGTTGCATCAAACACTTCCTCGGCGCAACCCTGTGCATGCCACCCACCCAAATTTGGTTGTTGGCGTCCTTGGTAGAACACGAAAAGATGGTGGAAGCACACCCTCATGGAGGAACCACGCTAGATCTCGGTGCACCGAAGCGAGCACCACTCCCTTCTATGAAACACACATACATTTGAGTGCCCCCCCTGACTTAAGTACATGGTAGCACTAGCAAAGGGGACTGACATGGGACATTGCCCCCCTAATCTCTTACAAACACATGTATTACTACTCCTAATCCTCTATTTAACTAAGAAATTAGCTAGATTTAGTTGATTTGGCCCCTCCTAACCTTATACGACTAGTTTGGTCCCCTTTACGTGCAGCTCTGGCTCCACTGATGCGAGCTTGACGATGATACCCCGTAGATGAAGGGGAAACACGGTGGAGGGTCAAGATCAACACTGGCGAGCACGACAACTCACTAGTGCAGAACAGGGCAATAGCACCGGTTCGTAAGGCCCTTTAGTGCCGGTTTCGGAACCGGCACTAACATTTCGGCACTAAAGCCCCCCCCCCTTTAGTACCGGTTCAGCACAAACCGGTGCTAAACGGCAACCACGTGGCACGAGTCAGCTCCGGGGGCCGGGAGCCCTTTAGTACCGGTTGGTAACACCAACCGGTACTAAAATGTTTGGGGGATTTTTGGTTTTATGATTTCTTTTTCATTTAATTTTGTGTTTTCCATTTTAATTCTTTTTCGTTTGCTGGTATTTTACGGTACTACACATTGTACACGTTATGCATATATATATATATATAAATAGAATTTCTAGTAGAACCAATCATATATATATATCATCAATGTCTCACAAACCACCATATTAATTTACACATACACACATGTATAGCTATATACAATTTCTCCTACATATGCATGTTGCCTTCGGAGCCAGTGGCATTAGCCTAATTGGTGCCTTCGGAGCACGATGACAATTGGAAGTGGTTCATGACATGTTCGATGGGGGCGGTAGCGGGTAATAGTATTCTCCCTTCGGATTTATGACCTGGTCGAGTAAAAATACCGCTATTTCCTCTTGAAGTGCTTCTACGCGCTCCGTTTCTAGGAGCTTGTCCCGCACCTCTTTGAACTGTTAAGAAGGAGATCAATATGCATGTGTATTAGTTGTGTGACTAGATATCTATAATGGTGTAAAAATTGTGAATAGTGTTCTAACAAGCGTACCCATTCCTGTCTTTGAGATCTGCTCCTTTCGGACGCCATCATGCGAATGTTCTCGCAAACGCAGTATGCACACAGATTAGTCCCCTGCGCCTGCTTCAGGGTCTTTATTACAAGAATGGAATTTAATTTGATCAGATAATAATTAATCAAGCATGATAATTAAATAGATGGCAGCTAGCTAGCTAGCTAGTACTACTTAATTACTTACCTTGGATCGAAACCATTTCAGCTGTGGTTTCCATTCGCCTTCCGTGACGCTGATGAACCTTGCCCAAGCCCTGCCCGCCGACAAAGAAAATGAATAAAGGGGTTATTAAATAGTTCATATCATGAAATGACGAACTAAATAGGCCGAGATATATAGTTAATAATGATTGAAATTACCTGTTGACTATCCAATACAAGATGTTGTAGTCACTATTTGCTTTGAGTAGCGAGTCCAGTATTTCAACTGTTCCGGCGTCAACTTTAATGATACACAAGATCCAGTGAAATCTGCATGCACACACGTTTGCATGTCTTAATTAAGCGGGCATATGTAAGCAAAAACATGTAGCTAGCTAGTAGGCAAAAACAGAGAATTTGTAGTACGAGAAAGTGTGACTCACTCGAAGTTGTAAGGAAGTAGTATATCTTCATTGTATTTGAGGCGCTTCAAGAACTCTAGCATACTGTCCTCTACCTCTTTTTCTTGATGATTGTTTATTTTCCATGTGTATTCATTAACGGTGTTTGGGTCAATGAACCCAATGCCATAGCGTCCACCTTTTCTCATTTCATACATCTTCATCCTGCATAATACCACAGAAAAGAATATAGTGAGGATAATTATAGCTAATGATTGATCAAAAGGGTCACTACAGCTAGCTTGAGACTTAAATTACAGAAAGAAATCACTTACAGACAATAGCAACTGACGATAGATTTGTCGAGTGCGTCTTGATTGTATAACTAAAACAGTTCAGGATACTCAACGACCACAGCTTTCTCATGGTAGTAATCATCCTTCTTGACATACACCATGAGGGACTCTCGATTGGATCTCTTGGTAATGTCCATGTACCATTGATGCAATTCATACATTCTCGTTGGGAGCTTGTTGACATCTTCTGGCTCGACCAAAGGTTGGCCCCGGACATATTTCCATTTTATTTCCTCCTCTGTAATCCCAGGCATGTCCTCGATCTCGAGGAGTTGTCCAACGGTGATCTTGAGTTCTTCAGCCTGCATTATATGCTCCTGGGTTATTACCACATCGCCCACCTCGGGAACGTAAACTGTTTGGCCACAATAATATTGGGCGCGCGTACTGTCACGTGTTGTTGGCGGCACAACAAGCGGGGGGATCGATTGCGCCGCTTGTTTTCCCAGCTGGGCAACGGTTTTCCCGCATTTTTTGACAGCTGCTTGTTGTTTGCTCAAGCTCGAGCTCGCCTCCTTCTGCAGACGTCGTCGATGTGGCGCTCATAGTCTGTGTCAACAGGCTTAGGAGCTGGTGGTTGAGCCATACGAATGAAGTGGTCAACTACTTCCATAGGCACTTTCTCCCTTGGCGGCGGTGGCGGTTTCGGTCCAAAATGGGCGTCAACTTCTGCCCGCACTATGGCACTGGTTTGCTCCTCGGTCCTGTCGTAAGCCCTCACAGGAAGAGGAGTAGTGAGGTTTGGACCATATTTATATCGCTTGCCTCCGCCTGTACTTCCTGTACTATGACCTCGACTGGTACCGCTACGCACCATAGCTGCGGGGTGTCTCTTCTGCGATTGCTGAGGCGGCGGAGACGGCTGACGGGGCTGAGTTGGACGAGGAGGAGTGGCCTGAAGCTGTGCCGGACTTGGAGGAGGAGTGGCCTGAGGTTGTGCCGGACTTGGAGGAGGAGTGGACGTCTGACGCTGTGTCGGACTTGGAGGAGGAGTGGCTTGACACTTTGCCGGACTTGGAGGAGGAGGAGTGGCCTCACGCGTTGGTGGACTTGGAGGAGCGGGAGTCTACTGACTCGGTGGCGGACTTCGACGAGGAGTCGGGTGACGCGGTGTCGGTGGCCTTCGAAAAATGATGCAATCCTTTCTCCATAGGATGATACGATGTTTGGCATCTCCGAGTGTGTGCTCCTCATCACCTCCAGGAATGTCAAGCTCTAGCCCCGAATATTGGTCCACCACCTCATCAACCAAGACACGAGCATAGCCCGCTGGAATCGGGTTGCAATGGAAGGTTGCCTCGGGGGAATTTGAAAAAGCAACGGCGTCCGCCACCTTCATGGATATGTTCTTCATTTTGAAGTGTAGCTCGCAGTTAGTGTTCTCTGTGATGTCATCCATGGGGTATCTATCCAGCACTACTGCGTCGCCTGGGGCGAAACCCACGCTGCTTCTCGGCATGGATGGGGCGGTGGTATCCAATGCTGGATCATCCGCTAGCTGCTGCAGCTGCTGAGACCCCCTTTGCTGGCTAAGTGAGTCGATCTGCTCCTGCTGCCGTTGGAATTTAGCTGCCAATTCCGCTTGACTTGCTTCTAGGCCTTGAAGGCGTTCATAGTCGAGCTTCCTTTGCTCCTCCTCCATCTTCCTCTTCTTCTCCTCCGCAATCTTCTTTCTCGCGGGTTCTGTAGTCGGCGTTCCAGTCCGAAAACCCCTCATACCACGGAATAGCGCCCTTGCCTCGTGTTCTTCCCGGGTGTTCAGGATTTCCCAGGGCACGCGTAAGCTCGTCGTTCTCTCTGTTGGGCTGGAACACCCCCGATTGAGCCTCTTCTATTGCAACAAGTAGCGCATCGTCGGCTCCGTTCAGACATGCCTTCGTCGAAACATTGCCTGTCTTCGGGTCCAACTCCCCCCCATGCGCATAGAACCAAGTCCTGCACCTGGGGGGCCATCTCTTACTAACCGGAGTGACACCTGCATCCTCCATCTCTTTCTCAGACTTATCCCACTTAGGCATTGCCACCGCGTAGCCACCTGGCCCCAGCTTATGGAACTTATCCTTTTTTTCGGCATTCTTCTTGTTTATTCTCGACCGTTCCTTAGCTAATTCTGAATCCTTGAATTTCACGAAATCGTCCCAATGAGCACTTTGATTCTCTAGTATCCCCTCGAATACTGGAGTCTTCCTTCCTCCCTTGATGTACTTCTCCCACGTCATTCTCTTGTGGTTCTTGAATGCAACCGCCATCTTCCTAAAAGCAGCGTCCTTGACTTTCCGCACGTCTGCTTCTGTGAAATTATCTGGTAGGGTGAAATGTTCCATGAGAGTATCCCAAAGCAGATTTTTTTGATTCTCGTCGACAAAAGTAACATTTGGACGTGGATTTGCTGGCTTTCTCCATTCTTGAAGGGAGAACGGGAGTTGGTCCTTCACAAGAACTCCGCACTGACGAACGAATTTGTCCGCAATCTTCTTAGGCGCTAATGGTTCGCCATTAGGTCTGATTGCCTCGATATTGTACTTTACGCCCTCCTTCAACTTTTTGTTCGGGCCTCGTTTCGTCCTTTTGCCTGAAGATTTGCTCAATCCGGATGGCTGAAAGAAGAAAGATCGATTCGTTAATATATCTTCAACTCATTTAAAACATGCGATGATCATCAGATTCCTGCTTATATAAATATATATACCTCGTCGGTGTTTGTTGTTTCAGGATCAACATGTTCTTCGTCGTAGTTCATGACTTCATCTTCTCGGTCGTCGCGATCGAATATCATATCACCCTCTCCGGTGCTGTTTAGAAATTCGGAGCCGTCAAAATATTCTTCATTCTGATCATCATCTGGCCCGCGTATGATATCGAGCATGGTCTGTTCTCTCTCTCTGTCGGTATTGTCCGCCATAGCTTTTATTTAACTATGCCAAAAGAAATATAAAACAATTTAGTATAATCTCGAATAATAGATATAATCTCGAATACATCGTCTCGAATAATAGATATAATCTCGAATACATCATCTCGAATAATAGATATAATATTGAATACATCACTAGCTAGCTAGCTAGCAAGCTAATAAAGATCGAATAGTACAGAGTAATCTAGGCCACTCGCGGTTCCTGAGGTGCGGGCGGTGGACATCCAAAGAGAAGGAACCATCACTGGATCATAGCTCGGGTGATCTCCCCAAAGAACCTGCCAGGTATTGGAGAACCTGACGTCCATAGCAGCCATGTAGCGATGGACGTGCTCGTCCTCCTCCCTGACACGGCGACGTACCACCTCCGGCGGGGCCGGCTCCCTCCGCACCGAAAGTGGCCCACGTGAATGCCACCAAAGGAGATGAGGGTCGACGACGGGACCCGGGGCCGGGTTCCTCACCAAGCGTCGCGCCCCTGAAGGTAGCACCTCCCAGTGCCAGCCCGGTGGAGCCCAGTCCCGGACATGGGTCCTCTGAAGCAGGACGTCGTCACGGATGTGTCGACGGCGAGGATGCGGGCCGGGCATCGTCGACAACAAAATACTATATGCCGCAAAAGTAAAGTAACATTTTTTAAATGATGGATTGTGATGATTTCATATATGCAAATTCTAAATTTTATAACTAAAAATATAAGAAACTAAAAAAACATTGATCATCGTCTAACAATTTGAAATTAATCTAATTCATCTAGCTAGCTAAAACTAACATTTCCAAAATTTCTAACATTTTTATAACATTTGACATTATATATATTATAACTAACATTTCTACATACTATTTGACATTAATCTAATCTAATTAATTAATTCATCCAAAACTTTGTATGAAAAACAGAAAAACAGAAAAAACTAAAAGCTAAAAACAGAAAAATTGTGTGTGTGTGCGCGTCTAGTGTGTGTGTAGTGTGTGTGTGTGTGTGTGCATGTAGTGTGTGTGCGCGCGCGTGTGTGTGCGCTACGGTCGGCGCCGGCGCCGGCGCCGGTGTGCGGTACGATCGATTGGAGGGAGGAGAGGGGCCGGGGGAGGGGCTCACAGCGCGCGCGGGCAAGGTCGAGGCGATGGCGAGGGCGAGGTCGATCCAAAGGCGACGGTGACGGCGAAGCGAGGGGATCGGCGACCGGGACGGCGACGACGAAGCGAGGGGATCGGCGACCGGGACGGCGACGGGGGTGCCGCGGAGTCGACGGGGACGACGCGACGAGGACGGGGGCGTCGCGGAGTCGACGGGGACGGCGCGACGGGGGAGGCGACGGCGCGGGACGGGGCGGCGGCAGAGAGAAGTGGGAGATGAGAAACTGAAAATTTTCGAAGTGTTTCTTATATAGGGGACACCTTTAGTACCGGTTGGAGCCACCAACCGGTACTAAAGGCCTGTTTTGGCCAGGCCAAGCGGGGGGGGGGGAGCACCCCCCTTTAGTACCGGTTCCTGGCTCCAACGGGTACTAAAGGCCCCCCCCTTTAGTACCGGTTGGTGCCACGACCCGGTACTAAAGGGGGTGCGCTGCCAGGCGAGGGGCGCAGAAGTTTAGTCCCACCTCGCTAGCCGAAGGACGCTCACACCTGCTTATAAGCCCCGCCGCCGCTGCTGTCTCGAGCTCCTCTCTAAAGCAGGCCTTCTGGGCCTACCTCTGCTACTCAGCCCTGTGGGGCCTATTGGGCTTGCGGGCCTGCATCCTGGCCCAACAACAGGTTGGGTTTCTAGTCGTATGCAGGCCGCTGTGGCCCGGTAGGTGGGCTTTTTTCATTTAGTTTTTTCTTTTCTACTTTATTTATTTTGTTTTATTTATTTTTAGTTGTTTTTTGCTGTATTTAGAGTTTCTTTGTGAATATTTTTGATAATTTTTAGAAACTTTCAGTTAGTGCCGGTAGTTTTTAAATTTGAATAGTTTAAATTTTGAATTATTTGAAATTTGTGTGAATCACTATTTTGTGAATAACTTAACTTTAAAAATACATTTTCCAGTGATTCTTTTTTCTTATGTTTAATATTAGTGTGTTTTATCATTATATTCAATTTGGTAATGCTTAAGTTATTTAAAAATGAAATGCCTTTGTAACGGATGAGTTTTCGTCCGAAACCCTGATACTTCGAAACATATTGTCCATTTTGTACACGAAGTGCATCCAGTTTTTGCGGTAACCCTCTCTACTTTTTTGCACATGCTATGTGGGTGAAATTATGATACCATGCCAACTTTCATCCTTTTCTGAGTTCATTTGAAATGCTTTTCAATTTCAGGGTCATTTAGCTGAAAAAAATCAATAAATGCATGAAAGAATTTGCTTGCACATAAAATTTCTTCGCGTTTCAAATGCCAAAACACATAACTAGCTACCCTAACTATTACAGAGATTCCCTCCTGGGTGTGAAACACAGAAGAAAGTGATGATAGCTAAGCCGATCACATCCCAGATCTTTGGGTGTGAAACTTTTTCTTCGCGTGTGTCCCTTTGTGTCATAGCCATGGAAAATCTTCATCATTTAACGGGATGCTCGGGTCAATATTCACTGTGAATGGAGCAATTTCATCAAACTTTTCATAATCTTCTGACTTGTCTGTCTTGTCATCCACTCCCACGATGTTTCTCTTCCCAAAGAGAACTATGTGCCGCTTTGGCTCATCGTACGATGCATTCGCTTCCTTATATTTTCTTTTTCTTGGCTTGGTAGACATGTCCTTCACATAGAAAACCTGTGCCACATCATTGGCTAGGACGAATGGTTCGTCTGCATACGCAAGATTGTTGAGATCCACTGTTGTCATTCCGTACTGTGGGTCTTCCGTTACCCCGCCTCGTGTCATATTGACCCATTTGCACCGAAACAAAGGGACCTTCAAACCA